>NC_139591.1:2572198-2667198 GCF_946808225.1 Silurus aristotelis
TGTTAAGCAGAAAGTCTTCAGACATTTTCAGAGAGACAAAATGCCTTCCAATCACTTTAGACTGCAGTAAAATTGTAACCATATGTGATATTGATGTGAGCAGGACCAGGCGTTTTTGGACATTAACGGCTCCTTTGGCGTTACAGCATGCTGGGACTTCAGCATAACGCACTGTGGATTGTGCAAGATAGGGTGGGAAAGGGGAAAAAAACCCTCCACACATGCACAATTTCAATTCACACATTTTGGAGGATGTGCCGCTCTTCAGGTTTGAAAATGTTTTCCTTCACACACATCTCCCTTATCATTTACACAAAGTCTGTTGGAGATCACATTCTTGCCTTCGAATCGGAGGAAGGAGAGCAGAAAAGGGTGCAGGATTAGAAAAAGCGTTCTTTTTCTTTCAATCTTTACGCTCACCAGTGATAACATCAGAGAACCAGGAACAGAGAAGTAGAAGCACAGGAATGTGACGTCTTTTCCATCTGCTGCTTTTCTTTGTAATACTTCAGTGGCGTTTCTTTCACACTCTTTCGATATACATCCTCTTATATGATATTAATATGTGCAGTTCTGGAATTCATTACAGCTCAAAGCTCCCAAAGTTTTTCAGTCGTGAAGTGTTTATTCTACTTCCCGCTAAAGTGAAATTCGTGATCTGATACTGCAATGTGGGTGGGTCCTTGTCAAGAAAGCCTGAGTGTTATAACAGACAGTTTGTATATGCTTCTGTTCATTTTTGTCCGATTTCAGCTGCTGGTCTTATCCATCCATGTGGATCGATTTCACCAAAGTGTAATGGGGAAAACAGTTCAGACCAAAGGGAGTAGAATTCGCGCTGAGTAGCTCCAATCACAACCCACAAACCAGTCAGAAAAGAGCCCTGATTCCTCTGAGCTCTGCAGTGGAACAATATGTAAAAACACTGAAAACATTAATGCATTGCAATGGATATCGTTAATATATTGGGGTTTGGTTCGTGACTGTCTGATGTCATGTCTGATGTCATGTCTGATGTTTTAAAAAGGATTTCGTATAAATGGCTAAATGTTGATCTGAGATGGCTTTTGTTACATGTCTGATTCTTCTTCGTCTGATTCTGTGTATGTATGTATGTATGTATGTATGTATGTATGTATGTATGTATGTATGTATATATATATATATATATATATATATATATATATATATATATATGTATGTATGTATATACTATATAATGTGTGTGTGTGTGTGTGTGTATATATATACATATATACTTTTTTTTCTCTTCTCGAAGGGGAAAGTACCCAGTAAAGATAATGTTGTCCTCTTTTAGATGTTAAGGCACCATTATTAAATACCAAATATTAGTGCATATTGGCTGTATTTTTATTTTTATATTATTTGGGGTCGTTCGGAACGAATTATCCCCCTCTTTAGGCTCCTGAAATTTCTGGTTCCAGCAAAAAAACTTCAAAATGTCCATTATCGTTAATAAAACACTCTCAGTACAGAATTTTGCACTCTATCAGTGTTTGTTAAATACTCTTTAACTTAATTATTTTTTTGTGAGTGATGATTTGCTCCACTGATTTCGCCATTAAAATCGCAGGGTGTGTCACTTGTTTCACATAACAAAAGTGTCGTATTTCATGTCGAGATGCTTTTATGAGTCATGGAAAACGTTTTCAGCTTAATTAGGGAAAACGTGGGATGTTGTACGTTGACCGTGTGAAGATAAATGTCATGGGAACCGTTGACCTTTTCACTAAAGGTGTGCCGTTTGTACGTGTACGTAGACGTTTTCGACGCAAATAAACGACTAAGAAAGAACGCTCCTGTAACCAAGTACATTCAAGAACTAGGATTTGTTTGAAAGAAAAAAAAAGTCAATGAATCCTTGCTTGCTGAGGTTGAAATATACACAGCGTTGGATGTAGTAGGTCATGTTTAAATGGGCTGATCCTGATCATCAATTTTCGCATGTCTGTATTTGCTGCTGGCAGTAACGATACCGATGTTTTGGGTTTGTGACAATTAAACATAACTGTGGTCAGTTCTGGGATTCGGTCTCGAGCCCACAAGTGAGGCTGTTCATCTGGAACAAATTACGATTAATGCGTCATACTGCCAAGAAATACGAGTCGTATATGAGCAGTGACTCTTAATACTGAACTGATACTAATATTTGGAGTTTTTCTGTTGTTTAATTCTATAATCAGATTGCAGAACAAAATGAGTTACTTAATATAAAACAGACAAATAAAAAGACACAGACTGTAAAACAGACAAGAAGACAGATTTTATATATATGCACAAATATACAATACAAACCCCGATATAATGATTTGTTGATTAAAACCAGTGTCTTGTCTTGTGTTTCTTAGGACCCACGAAAAAGGCTTCTGTCAGCCGTACCGAGGCATCGCATGTGCCCGGTTTATTGGTAATAGGAGCATCTATGTAGAGTCTCTGCAGATGCAAGGAGAAAGTGAGAACCGCATTACAGGTAAGTGATGACAGTTAGTTTCAGTACTGAACATTGCATTCTTGTATTTATTGTTTTTTTCCCCCAGCTGGAGGTTTCTCTCTCCTTATCTCACATCGCGTTCAAAGCCGTTCTTGAGTTACGTCCAACATTGTCAAGTCATTTTGTATGATGTTTCAGATAAACATCCCAGGTTTTTTTTCCTTCCCTGTGGAATTGCTGCCATGTTAGCCTTTCACCATACACTCTATACTGTTCCCATATCCAGCATGTCTAACCTCTCTCATGCAGAGACATATGGAATGTATTGAATGCAGGAGTTTGTATCTGTATGGTGTGTAGGGAATGAAATATGCTGAAAAGCTGAAAAGGATTGTGTGTAGTAACTTCAGAGCATTTCATAATTAATTCTGATTCATTCTGCATTTACCTACTGATATTAAAGAAATCCTCTGCGGTAGGATTTCATAAGATCTTTAATCCCAGCATGAATAAGCTGCATTTCTTTCTGGACATCTCTCTCTAATGTAATTTGACTTTACTTTTATTTACATGTAATCGCTCTAAACTCAAGAATTGTGGTTTTTATCTCATTGGGAAAACAAAACAAAAATTTCTGAGATACTCTTCTTCAGAACCTGAAAAACTGAACAACAAAAGATTGAAAGATTCTTAAAGTAAATGTTTGGGAGTCCTAGAAACATCTGGAATATATTGAGATTATTCCATACAAGCCAAAATCTGATCATAAACATTTGTGTGTGTGTGTGTGTGTGTGTGTGTGTGTGTGTGTGTGTGTGTGTGTGTGTGTGTGTGGAGTCAATGCTGTGATGGTGGAGTGAAACGACTGGCTGGTGGAAACTCTTAAAGTGGTGTCAGTTATGTAAATATATGTAGTAATGTATTGTATATGTACCTTGTTTACACCTTCTTTTCCTTTTTCTCACTCCCAGCTGCCTTTACCATGATTGGCACCTCAACCCATTTGTCAGATCAGTGTTCGCAGTTCGCCATCCCCTCGTTCTGCCACTACGTCTTCCCCCTGTGCGAGGAAAGCACGAGGGGCCCTCGGCAGCGCCAGCTCTGCAGGGACGAATGCGAGGCACTGGAGAACGACCTGTGCCGTGCCGAGTACACCATCGCCCGCTCCAACCCGCTCATCCTCATGCAGCTGGAGCTGCCCAAATGCCAGCTGCTCCCTCACCCAGGCTCACCAGATGCTGCCAGCTGTATGCGCATCGGCGTGCCCACCAACCGTCTGGAGACATGTAGGTGGACCCGCCGTAATTTAAGGCCTCAAAGTCCGATGTTGACAATAAGCTCTTTGTAGCGCATACCGTAATGAAATGCCTGTGCAATGAAGCAAAGATTTCCAAAGCAGTCCTAAGACACTCTTGCATTTTTGTTCTGTTTCACATTTCAGTATACGTAAAACATGTATAACTCAAGTTACGTGGCTTACATGGGTTGGGTGCAGAAGCAGAGGAAATATGTAGACTGTCCAGGACTTATCAGCTGCTAACATCTGGAATAAGGCACATTTTAAGAATAGTGCACATAGCATGACCTAGCATAATGGGTAAACTGTGTTTGCCATAACTAGCATGCTATAAACGAATATAGGTATGTGGTAGCTCAGTGGTTAAGATGTTGGACTTGTGATCGGAAGCTCATGGGTTCAAATCCCAGCCACACCAAGCTGCTACTGCTGGACCCTTGAGCAAGGTTCATCATATACGACTGAGATCGCTAAGGGCATCAGCCAAATGCCGCACATTTTTAGGGAATTTCTTGACTTTGGATCTGAAGGTTGAGTTTAAATCCCATCCATACAGGCTGGGTGGCAGGCTGTGGCCCCTGAGCAAGGCCCTTAATACCATAGCTGCTCACTTGTGAGAATGAGACAACTGTAATTCGCTCTGGATAACGGCATCTGCCAAACACAATAAGCAACAGATTTGCTAATGTACAGAGTTTGACGATGAATGTGATGGAAGTCTGAACCAAGGCTGCCCTCTAGTGGTCTTTAGGGTGGCATGTCCTTTCTCTGTGTTTTTGGTTTGCTTGCTTTTCCTTGTTTATTTAAAGGTTATTTTGAGTCCATTTCTGCTCCCTAATTTTAAATCCTTGTGAAAGATTCTCCCCCAGATCACAACTGTTATAATGACAGCGGTGCTAATTACAGAGGCACTGTCAGCATAACCAAGTCCGGCCACCAGTGTCAGCCCTGGACTGCGCAGCATCCCCACAGCCATCATCTGTCACTTACAGAACATCCAGAGCTCAAAGGGGGACACAACTTCTGCAGAAACCCAGGGGGGCAAATGGAGGCTCCATGGTGTTTTACTCACGATCCCCGTGTGAGGGTCGACCTCTGTGATGTCCGACCATGCAGTACGTAGAACCATCATTCATGAAAAATACTCAAACAGTAACATCTCTGCATGGTAAACACTTGTGTGCCCATGTGACCATCAGTGCTATTTTGTTTTCAACCCCAGAGCCCCCAGAAAACATGAAGAAGGAGATATTGTACATCCTGATCCCCAGTATTGCGATCCCATTAGTCATCGCCTGCTTATTCTTCCTGGTGTGCATGTGCCGTAACAAGCAGAAGGAGTCGGTAGACACTCCCCCTCGCCGGCAACTTACTGCCTCTCCCAGCCAAGACATGGAGATGCCACTCCTCAATCAGCTCAAGCATCAGGTATTACTTTCAACTGTCTAATAGTTACAGTTGTGAACGAATATACTTGAGGTTAAAGTAGAGACACGCTTGGTAAAATATTACGCCAGCAAAAGTGCTTCCTTTAAACTTTCACTTTCAGAAAAGGTACAAAAGCATTTGCCTTCAAATGTACTTAAGTATGCAAAGTACAGTCTTCCTCTTTTCCTCCTTCCTGGTGTCTCCATCCTCAGCATTCTCTGATATAACTGATGTACCCCATGTTCCTCCTCTGCACATGTCCAAACCATCTCAATCTCACCTTCCTCACCTTGTCTCCAAAACGTCCTACATGCGCTGTTTCTCTAATAAACTCATTTCTAATTTCAAATTTCTAATCCTGTCTATCGTCGTCACCCCGAACGAAAACCATAACATCTTCAGCTCTGCTACCTCCAGCTCCACCTCCTGTCTTTTACTCAATGCCACTGTCTCTAAACCATACAACATCTCAGGTCTCACCACAGTCCTATAAACCTTCCCTTTCACTCTCACAGATACTCTTCTATCACAAGTATGCACAGTACAGTACTATGATTTATTATGGCTATAATGCCCTTATTGTCATATTGTAATCAACTAAAAAAGACTCTAATGTGACTCTCAGCACACTGATCTATTAATAGAACTATTTAACAAGTCAAACACTGATTGGTTTCTATTAAAACCTGCTTTTCCAACACTTATAGTCAAGTTCAGTATATGCTATAAAGAGGGTCAACATTATATGATTTAGACATCATTCTGTTGACCCAATTATTATTCTTTTTTTATTATTAATATTATACCAAAGTTGTAACTTAATGTGATATTTTCCTAACAGGGAAAACTCCGAGAAGTCAACCTATCAGCTGTACGCTTCATGGAGGAACTTGGAGAGGACAGTTTTGGAAAGGTCTACAAAGGTCATCTCTATGGCACAGCCCCAGGAGAGCAGACCCAGGTGGTGGCCATCAAGACTGTCAAAGATAAGGATGAAGGATCACTGCAAGAAGAGTTTCGTCATGAGGCAACGCTCCGTTCCCGGCTCCAGCACCCAAACATTGTGTGCCTTCTTGGTGTGGTGACCAAAGAGCAGCCCATGAGCATGATTTTCAGCTACTCAGGCCATGGTGACCTCCATGAGTTCTTGGTTATGCGCTCACCCCACTCTGATGTGGGCAGCTCTGATGACGATAAAACCGTCAAGTCGGCTCTTGAGCAGGCTGACTTCCTGCACATTGTTACTCAGGTGGCAGCAGGGATGGAGTATCTGTCCAGTCATCATGTCGTCCACAAAGATTTGGCTGCTCGAAATATTCTGGTTTGTGACAAACTCAACGTGAAGATTCTTGACCTTGGGCTGTTCCGAGAGGTCTACTCTGCTGACTATTACAAGCTGATGGGCAACAGTCCTTTCCCTATCCGCTGGATGTCCCCAGAGGCCATCATGTATGGCAAGTTTTCCACCGACTCTGACATCTGGTCCTATGGTGTGGTGTTGTGGGAGATCTTTAGCTATGGCCTGCAGCCCTACTGTGGCTACTCCAACCAAGATGTGATTGAGATGGTACGCAATAGACAAGTCCTATCCTGCCCTGATGACTGCCCTTCCTGGATCTACACTCTCATGCTGGAATG
Source organism: Silurus aristotelis (assembly GCF_946808225.1). Lineage (NCBI taxonomy): Eukaryota > Metazoa > Chordata > Actinopteri > Siluriformes > Siluridae > Silurus > Silurus aristotelis. Next base: position 2,579,014 of record NC_139591.1, read on the forward strand.
CTGGAATGAATTCCCGGCACGCCGGCCACGCTTTAAGGACATTCATGCACGTTTGCGCACGTGGGAAAGCTTGTCCAACTACAATAGCTCGGCGCAAACCTCTGGCGCAAGCAATACAACTCAGACCAGCTCTCTAAGCACGAGCCCTGTCAGCAATATCATTGCTACCCGCTATGCCACCCCCAAGAAGACCTCCCCTTTCCAACAACCCCAGTTTCTGCCTATGAAAGGCCAAATGAGGCCGATGGTACCTCCACAGCTTTACATCCCAGTCAACGGTTACCAGCCTGTGCCTGCCTATCCGTACCTCCAGAACTTCTACCCCATGCAGATCCCTATGCAGATGCCCTCACAGCAGATGCACCCGCAGATGGTACCTAAGGCAGGCTCACACCACAGTGGCAGTGGCTCCACCAGCACAGGTTACGTCACCACCGCGCCGTCCAATGCATCCGGCACAGAGAAGACCGGACTGCTCAGTGAGGACGCCAAGGCAGCCGAGGACAACATGGCTGACAGATCTTCTCAGAACGGCCTGCATAATGATGACACATCTGTCCCTGAAACAGAGCTTCTCGGGGACAATGACAGTCCACAGTTTGATGACAATGAGATGCATTCAGAGGCATAGGCAGCCTTTTGGGACCCAATGACAGCGAGAGCTGTTCTCTAAAGTGTGACTTTGTAGCTTCTGCCAGCTCAACCACACGGTGAAGGGAAATCATTGATCAAGACAAAAACTGAATGTTATTTATGGGGTGTTTGGCAGTCACTAAAACAGCTTTTCTACTATAGGAAGCTACACCTCTAGGAGATGGCCATACCCTTATGCTGTTTTTCAGCTGCAATGAAGAATCTAACTTCTCACCTTGTGACAGTAGATGGGTTGTTGATGTGACACACTGACAGTGTTCTTTTATATTTTTATTTTTTAGATCATATTTGTTGCAGCGCCATTCAGAAGAATTCGAGTTCTTACTGTTGCTGTGCAACATGGACAAATGTATCTCCAATTTAAAACAATTGCATAGGAAATTCCAGGCATTCGGTGTGCCTTATGTTGATCTCATTCTCAAGAAAAATGAGAATTAGACTTTCTGAGTTTACTACATAGACGCTTACATTTTCTATGGTTTGCTGATACTGAACGGGGCCAAAGAGCTGATATAATGGAGCACCTATTTGAACTCAAATCTATGCAACATTTAGTGTTAAACTGCCTTACATATTATCAGGACTTATTGAGTTGACCCCCAAAACATTTGTGTGATTTTATTATTTTTTTTTTTTAAATACTTGTTTTTAATGTTTAAAAATGCTGTTGTAAAGTTTTGTAATTTATAGCATTAATTTTCATTATTTCCTTGTCTCTCTTTTAAGTAAATTTGTTTAGCCAGTGATATTACTTTCATTTAGTTTCAAATCAGATATTTGCCTTTTTTTTTTTTTTTTTTTTTAAACAAAACTGTTATACCAGAATTTAACCATATATTATGTATGTGCAGAAAGAGGGAGTGTCAAATAAAGTGACAGGTGAAATATATTGTGTGTTTTTTCCCCCTTGATATGGATTTGAGTCTAAATCTATATATATGGATGGATGGATGTAGGGATGGATGGATGGATGGATGGATGGATGGATGGATGGATGGATGGATGGATGGATGGATAGATTTCCCACTACACCATCAATTTGCAGTTACACCCACTAGGCATAACACTATGACCACCTGCCTAATTATTGTGTTGGTCCCCCTTTTGCTGCCAAAACATTCGTGACATGAACTTCTTCAGCAGTTTGAGCTACAGGATCTCATCTGTTGAAACAGAAAACACGGACCAGCCTTCACTCCCCCACGTGCATCAATGAGCCTCTGCCAACCACGACCCTGTCGCCGGTTCACCACTATAAGGTCATAATATTATACCTGATCGGTGTATAATTAACAAGTGCACAGCAGTTATAAAGGGACAAATGAGGCTAAAAGATAAAATGGTTGGGATTGATGTAACATGTCTAATAAGTAGAAGTTTGCACAGGGATACATTTACTTTAATGAGGAAGTTTTCGAGGTGAGAAGGTGCTGCACGCACAGTGGGCGTTTTAGAGGTGTGCCTAAACCACCGCCTTGTTCTATAGGCTTACTTTCCCCCCCATTTAAGAACTTTGGCAAGGTTTAAAGTGCGCGTCTTTGCATCCGTGGGTCACACGACTCGATCGGGTGCGCGCGTGATCCGTCCGTGCCACAATGTCATCCAGCACGTGCTGTTGCGCGCAAAGCGCGGACACCTACAAACGCCACTGGAACTGCGAGAAGGGCTTCGGGTGCAATCGGAGCGCGAAGGCGGCCGTCCCCACGCGTCGGAAAAGGGAGTTCACGCCCGACGAGCAGAAGGACGACAACTACTGGATGAAGCGCAGTCGCAACAACCAGGCCGCCAAGAGGTCGCGCGAGCGTCGTCGCGTAGAGGAGCGTCTCCTTGAGGAGCGCGCGCTCCAGCTCCTCCGTGAAAACGAGAAGCTCAGAGCGGCGCTTTCTAGCGTTAATTATCACGGCGTGGCCGAACAAACTTTCCACGACACTTTCCTGGACTGCTTCTCTGTCCCAGAGCTGGCACGGGACTCGTACATGCGCTCTATGATGGACCTCCAGGCAAACCGTATACCACATTACGCGCTCTCTCGACGGTGCGACTTCACTTCAACCTACAACTCAGTGCTTCTCCCCAGAGTGCAAAGCTTTCCTGCTGCAACATTCCCAGCAAATAACACGCACCTGGCAGACAGGTGCGTGGAAATCCATGCGCGTCGTGATGGAAACGTTCCGCCAAGCGTTCCCAATGTCTCTTATGCAATTACGCAGAGCAAATGGCCTCAAGGTTACGCGCATCCTACCGTGAACCCACACTCTGCACCTTTCTCTCCAAATGAAGTGGCATCTGGTTATCAGTGTCCCGCAGCAGTCACACCAGGTCGCGACGCGCACGTGCACGTGAACGCGGAGCAGCGTGCGCGCGCGACCAAACCCAAAGAGCTGGAGATCAGCAAGGAGGCAGAGCGCGTGTCGACCTCGCCGCTGCTGCCGCACAAACTGCGCTACAAAATCAATAAACTGCGGCTTGGTGGAGATTTCTGATTATATCCCGGGATTAACGCGTAGAGCGCGTGCGCTTCGTGATGACCTGGATTACAGGTTTCTCATTAGTTAAGGATGCTGTTGGTTGGTATATGTACTTTAGTACCCCACATGTGTTTGTATGCACGGAATGCTTTAGAAATAAAGATTTTTTTAGACCTGACACAGGAACACTTGTCTTGTTTTTCATCTTTTTATAGGATGCACGAGGTGGTCGTGAAATGCACTGCAATTCATTTGACCCATTCATATAATTCATATATTTCATTCTAACTATTCAAAAGATGCAAATATCAGGTTTATTATTCTCTGATCTACTGAACAGTGAGAAATACTTGTGATTGCATCAAAAACATTACTACTAGTAATATTATAAATCCTCTATTACATAACTATTGCATCTGAATTATGTTATTTCTCAAATAACTATGTTTGGCCTGATGAACACAGAGATGTTTTGTTTCTGTATTTGTCTTCTGAGAGGATGAACTTGATGGATGCACACATAAAATGCACCGGAACGCATTGTATAAATGAGATCAATTTTATTATTTCTATTGAAGGGTTGTTTTATTCCTCAAAATTGTAGTTCTATTATTTATAAACCGTGAAATAAAACAGTTTTGCTAACGGTGATTGCAAAAAAAAAAACCCTTAGTAATATAAATCCTGTATTATTACATAATTATTGCATCGGTAGCCTATTATCTCTGCGCATGCGCAGTGATCCCGTTCTGTAACCCACTGACCTGCACGCCGTTCAGGGTTCCATTTTAACGCCAAAGGTCAGATGTTTGCTTTATTTGCCTTTAACACGTTTGTGCAATACTTTTGCGCATGCGCGAGGGTATAAACGATAAGAAGTTCAAATAAGACATGACCTCTGCCCTAATTAGTCTCTGACTCTATGTTTCAGGCTTAATGCTAAATCTGGTATTTAATGACATGAACTCATCTCAGCTCCTGAGACAATTCTCTTTTACTTTATAACTGCTTGGACTTGTGCATAACTGCACAAATCCAGAATAGAAACAGTGATACTGTGTTGGAATGCTGTGTTTTCCTAGACACAAGGGGGCGCCATTGCTACGTCGGGTTGGAACTGCACTATCTATGTGTGACAAGCAGTCTCGCATTAATAAGAAAACACACTGATTGTGCTTAGAGCTTATGATTACAGCTCGTGGTGTTTGAAATATGTTTACATTAACATCTGCGATTGTAGCATTGTAGATTGTAGTATTCGACTTGTATAATGACACAAGAAGCCACGTGAACATGACGTCATCCCTCACCTTTTGTGCTAATTGTTGAATTACATGAGCACATGGCATTCGCCTTTCACATTATTTACCTGCTAAACATCATTTTGTTTGCGTACTTTTTAATTTCTTGGTATTTTTTTTTTATTATTTTTTTTTTTGCACCACTTGATCTCATGTCTATCCTACCACACACAGCTCCAAGCACAGCTCATTCATTTGCCTTTAGATTTCCTGGTCTTTCCACGGGAAAAAGGAGAGGCACGGGTTCAAAAAATTTCTCCAAGCCGCACTGTGATTGGACGAGACGCCTGTCGGTCACAGCACGCTGCCAATACATTTCCTCAATGACCTACTAACACAGATCCAGCAGTCAGTTCAGGAGGAAAACGCAAAGGAGGAACAGGGAAATATTACCTCTATTAACAGGATTTTAACTCTGCTTATGCAACATATTCTTCTTGAGCTTTTTTTTCACCCCATTTTCCCTTACATAAGGACCTCATAAAAGAGCTGGTGCTAATTAAAAGGTAGGGGAGATGTCTTCCTTTACGCGTTTCACTCTGACTCATGTGGTCACTTTGGGATTGTCTTGGCTACTGTAATAGTTACATTGTAACTGTTAGATTTATTATACAGGTCACTTTGTCTCTGTGGAGAACATTTGCATGGAGGGGGGACACACGTCATTTCCATAAACTTGTGTCCCATCATCCTGCATTGCTTATTTATTATTCCGCGTCCTGGATCAGAACCCTGTGTTGGTTTGTGAGCCATTACGCACACTTCACCTACTACTTCATCCTCCAAGCATTGGAAACATGTAGGTTGGAAGCGTGACCACAACCATCCAAATGGCACAGTGACCCCCAATCCATGCTGGAGGGTGGGTGCACACCTCTGCCCATCGGTCCGGATTTGCACCCTGTTTTTTATTATGTTTGAAACCGTTTGTTACTTATTCCCGTGAATGTTAATGGATGGCATTGCGAGTGCACTGGGTTAGGTTTGGTTTAACAAACAAACAAACAAACAAACAAGGTCAGTATCCAAGTGCATTATCTAATACAATATTACAGCTCATAGATATTTAATATTATTTATATCCTGCATGTGTATATAAAGTAAGCCTTGGGGTATGAGGCGTCCATGTGACGCGTAATGAATGCATAATGAACGCTTGGTGATTCTAATCCGTCGTGGTGAAGGATTAAGGAATGCGGTGGGAGATATAAGGAGGGAACCAGGTTTCAGGACGATGGAGTTTTTTTTTATTTTTAAAATTTTTTATGGCTGCATCTAGTTAATATTTAACAAAGTCAAATGCCCCGCTGTGGCCCCTCGGGTCCTGAACTCTGGCCCGGACGGCGAGTTCACGGAGCGACGTGTTCCCTGTCTGAATTCTCGCTTGTGCTGCGTCTCGTGTCGCTCGTTTCATCCCGACGTGTGCGTCCTGCGAGACGGATAATGGAGGACCGCAGGAGCGCCGCCGATCGCGAGCCGTGAGACTGGATTGCAAGATAAACAAATGACGGAACGCACAAAAAAATTAATAATAGAATAAAATACGCACACCTGAGACGTAAAACGCGCTCACGCGCGCACGTCTTATAATTAAGACAAAGCTTCTCCTCTGTTGTCCTGCTGGTCAATTCTTCTCTCGCGCGCACGTTTCGGGTCGTTTGTTTTCATTGTCTCGGTTCTGCTCAGCCACGTGAGAGGACCATGAGTGGTGACCATGATGATGATGATGATGATGGTAATGATGGCTGCTCGCATTCCTTTGTTCTGCACTCTGGGCACGAACACAAACCCGAACCCGAACCTGAACATTCAACCATTAAAATATTAGGCATGCAAGCTCAAGTTAGCTTAACTTGTTAGTTATGGAGAAAAGGGGGATGTTCCTGCATGTGTGTGTGTGTGAGAGAGTGTGAGTGATTATTTTATACATGTTGGCAGACACACTATAAGGCGGTTGGCTACCACGTTGCAGGTGTGGACATTGGACGGTTTGCCAGTAACGACGCGGTGAATGTCATTAGTTAAAATACAACAACAACAAAAACAAAAATGAGAAACAGCTCTACTTCTGTTTCTCTGCGTGCACTGGTGCGCTCATAATGCGCTCATAATGCGCTCATCAGCTGTTTCAGGGTTTATTCTGGAGGTTAGATAATGTGCTTAATGTGTCCTAAAATAAAGAGTCCCGATTCAGTGTTGCTCTTTTGCGTAATCGACCTCTAGGGATGACGTCATGGTAATGCTTCCCAATTGGGGGGGGGGGGGGGGGGTGGTAGACAGGGTAACATTAACAGTAAAACATTTTCTTACACATTTTGTTAAATTAGTTTTCTTTCTTTCTTTTGATTAGTATTTGGTTTGATTCCATTTCACCCGGAATAGTAAATTACAATAATTCCTTTGGGATTAATAAAGTACTCAAAAAAAAAAAGTATCTATCTATCTATCTATCTATCTATCTATCTATCTATCTATCTATCTATCTATCTATCTATCTATCTATCTATCTATCTATCAAGGGGGGGGGTAACAGTAAAAAAAAATGTTTTTAATGTGTTAAATTAATTTTCTATCTTTCTTTGATTAGTTTTACTTAGAATACTGTTAAAATTTTTTCTTTTGGGATGAATTAAAAAAAATTTCTATCTATCTATCTATCTATCTATCTATCTATCTATCTATCTATCTATCTATCTATCTATCTATCTATCTATCTATCTATCTATCAAGGGGGGGCGGGTAACAGTAAAAAAAAAATTTTTTTTAATGTGTTAAATTAATTTTCTATCTTTCTTTGATTAGTTTTACTTAGAAATCTTTTGGGATAAATTAAAAAAAATTTCTATCTATCTATCTATCTATCTATCTATCTATCTATCTATCTATCTATCTATCTATCTATCTATCTATCTATCTATCTATCTATCTATCTATCTATCTATCTATCTAATTCTATAGCTCTTACTCTTAAATCTAGAATTTAATAACAATTATTTTCCAAATCACAGTTTCCTATCATATTTACATGCACATTTACATTAATGGCATTTGACACTGTCATCCAGAGTGATTTACATTTATCCTATTTATATGACTGGGCAGTTGAGGGTGAATGTCTGTTCTTAAGGGCTCAGCACTGGCTGCTTAATGGTGGGCTTTGAACTCATGAACTTCCAATAAGTAAGGCAAAGATCAACAAAATGAGGGTATCCTATAGTCATAGATAGTTTGAGGTAAACATTTGCTTCTTTTTTTTTTTTTTACCCTCGGAGCCACCTGTTCCATTTCTCTTTCCAAATATTGCTTTATTTATGTTTTGATTTATGTGTTTGTTTGTTTTTTTACTGGCCACTTTGAGAAAAACACAGAAAGAAAACCATCTTGCAGTGTTTTACCCCTGGCATGGAAATGTGTTAAGAAGCATATTCGGCGCATACAAATCCTTCCCAAACATATGGTTCTGTTTCTCCCACCCACGAACTAACGCATCTGAGAAAGTGTACGTATTTATTCAGTGGGATGTATTTCCAACAAATCATCAGGTTGTGTAATTCGGGTGTGCTGTGCAAAATGAGGCAGCGTTATAGCTCGTAGGAAATGGCTGCTGTGTGATGGTGAGCAGTGCGGTGTCAACAACTCGGCGGAATCTGCATAACATTAGTTTATCAGCTGACAAATTTACTGAATGTCAATGAGCCAGTGGCAGGAACGAGCCTGTTTCAGACTCTGTGATGTCACGCCTCAGAAACACTGAGGAATTCAGAGACCAAGAGCACAATGTGCTGCTGTCCTGAGCATACTGCTGGCATTAGCCTCTGGACCTGACTCACAAATACCCATTCATAACATGCGGAACCTGAGCTTTCGAATCAACATGCAGTATATCAGTTGCCTAATCATTATTGTTCTAGTGAGTTATTTTTCGCATTGCTTACGGACTAAATTGAGACTTTTACAGGAAGTCCACATTCTTTCAATAAAGCTTGATGAAGGCTGTTAATTTTTTTTCTTAGAGATTTTCTCATAAACCACTGTAGAATGTTGAAGGGTTTCATTATACCTGATTAAACAGTGCCTGTAATAAGTTCCTTATTTAGAATGAGTTATTATAGATGACTCATAGTTTTTTTATGGGAAGCAGAAATTCTTGTTTGGAACATCTGAAGTCAGCCGGTTGCAATGTGAAACCAGATTCTCATAACATTATTATTGTATATGTCTAATTTCTAAGAATGTCTCTTTTGTGTTTTCAACAGGTCTACCAGGAAGCATTATCCGGCGCCCATGATATCTCTGCCATTTAGTTAGATGATGATGATTTGTCTCCTCGACACAAGTGAGAACTAATGAGCTTGTGTAATCTGGATCACACCGTTGTGCAACATGCAGGACATTAAGAAAGAGCCGTCCTACAGTGGAGACGATGACCTGGTCTTAGCCATGGCTCTGCAAGACACAGACAGAGACTTGATCAATCAGAAGCTGCCCGGCATGCCCTTCAAGGTCAAACCAAACACGTGCCGCAGAAAGCGAGAGTTCATCCCGGAGGAGAAGAAGGACACGTTGTACTGGGAGCGGAGACGCAAGAACAACGAGGCCGCAAAGCGTTCACGGGAGAAGCGGCGGATCAATGACATAGTGTTAGAGAACAAGCTGATGGTGCTGGGCGAGGAGAACGCGTCACTCAAAGCTGAGCTTCTGTCCCTCAAGCTGAAGTTTGGCCTGTTGAGTTCGGCTGCCTATGCTCAGGAGGTGCAGAAGATCGTGTCCTGTACTAACGCCTTGCACCAGGAATTTTTGGCCCCTAATGATGCCAAAAGCTCCTACTCCAGAGAGGCTGAGCCATCGTGCCTGAGCAGTAGCTGCATATCGGTTATTAAGCACTCACCTCACAGCACCTTATCAGACGGATCTGACTCAAGCACTATGAACACATGCAGGACACCGGAAATCATCAAACAAGAGCCACTGGAGAACAGCAATTACCCTAGAGACCGAGCCAGTCCGTATGAACTGTACAGAAATTACCTGAATAGTCCTTTCCCTGGAGGCTACTCCCAGCCAAATTCATTCCTGCAACTTACCAGGTCATCGAGTAACTCGCCCCGGACCTCTGACGGCGATGATGGGACCGTGAGCAAGTCATCAGATGGAGAAGACGAACAGCAGGTACCTAAAGGTCTGGTACCGTCTACAGCCGACCACAAAAGCGTCATAGTCTCTGCTGTAAAAGTCCCAGACGCCAGTGCTTCGGCTCTGCCCCACAAGCTGCGCATTAAAGCCCGTGCCATCCAGATCAAAGTGGAGGCTATCGATCCTGACTACGATTCATCTGGGAAGTTCTCTTCCCCCATCGACATGTCTGCACGGGCATGCTACCAGATGGGTCAGGGCTCTCCACCTGAATACACTCAGTCATCACTCAGCCCACTCTCCCTGCAGGTGAACAACGTCCAGGACTGGATCCAACAACCCGAGTACTGGCACAAAGACCAAGCAGAGGCTCAGGCAAATGTCTACAAGAACACACTTTGTCCTGACTCACCCGGAGCTGTGACTAACAAACTTGTTGTAGATATTAAGGATGGCTGCTATGCCATTTCTGAGTCGGAGAACTTGTACTTGAAAAAAGGCATTGCCGACCTCTCGGCAGAAGTGGACTCCCTGAAAAAGTTGATTGCAACGCGGCAGGGTTCTGTTATCGAGTCCACCAAAAGCACTACTGAACATGACTTGGTATCTAAAGGATGTTACTCAAACTGAGGCTCCTCTGTTCGCACAACACCTGTTTTCCACTGTATCTGCTACTACACCGTTCCACTCAAATGGTGTCTAAAAAGCTGCAGTTCATTGAGATGAATAGTGGTTTTGTGCACTTTCTGTTTGTAGATTGGCGCGTCCTCGCAGTGACTCATTCTGCTGGCAAAGAAGCCAAAATGTTAGGTTACATTCAAAGTTGTATGGCGTCTTCTTTCAAATTTGTTGTACATTACATTTTTTTTGTTTACAATCAATGTATGTAAGCACTGAAGCACCATTTTGTCTTTTTCACCTACATGAGATGTACTAAAAACCACATTGTACCATGAAACGTCTATCGATTTTAGAAGGGACTGCAGACCTAGACTGTCGGTGCCTCCTTAATACTTTGTTTTTACTGTGCCATTTCTATGGAGGTTCACTGTTTTTACCCTGTGTTCTTTTTCAGGAACAATAGGTAGCATTTTTCATGTTGATAAACTGTCAATAAAATTACTATTGAGAAATGACACTTGATCGATTGATTGATGGATTGTAATAAGGCACGTGAAAGGTTTCTGCTGAAACACCCGTTTTATCCCATAGTTCTTTAATTTAACGTGTTAAATTAGTTATTTTCTATTTCCTTGTTGAAACAAAATCTAAGAGAGTAAAAGATACCATCAGTATAGAAAACATGAAAGTAAAATGATTGCAGTTGAATGATTTGCTAAACAGTACAGTCTGGCACAAACAATCAGTAGTTGCTCAGTTGTTACACTGTAAATCCTGAATTTGCATAAACGTGTGTGATCACAGGACTTGGGAGATGTATATCAGAAACAAAGTTAGGTCAATTTACTGTCATGATATGCATCACCATGTTGTTTAATTTAATGCACATATGATCTAAAGCATTTGATTCAACCCAAATTTTATGATCACATTATAATAGGAACATGAAATTCACAGATTTGGGGAAAAAAAACGGAAAACTTCAGAGCAGCTGCGGTGTACTTTGAAATTGATCCTGTGATCCTGGGAATGATGATGGTGGTGGAAAGTGCTGTCTAATACCCTGCTCCAAAATCTCCTACTGGTATGAGATCTGGTGACTGCTTCGACTGTATTATAAAAAGCATTTTTCATTCTATTATTTCCATCATATCGTCAGACCATTCAATGTGCCTTGATGCATTGTGGATGAAGGTGATGTGATCATGGATAAGACCACCCCATCAGCATAGAAATCGTTCATTGTAGGATAAATGAGATCAATCACAATAGTTTTATATTGATTTGCAGTGATAATTCTGTCTGAAGAAACAAAGGAGACAGCAAAACATCTCCATGGCTGTAAAGGGCCAATAGACGTCTTTCACTGTAAAGGTCAAGCCTTCAGGTCTGTATTGTTCTTTTGGTGGACGTCATACGTTCACTGAGAATACGGTGAAAGATGACTCATCTAATCGTATTGCCTTTTTCCACATTTCACTCACCAGTGCTTATCATTTTATTAACAATGACCTCTCAAATGTGTATTTATCCTTGTAATTAAGGGGTTATATGACGCAACTCATACAGGTTAATACTTTTATCTACGTAGTCAGTCTTTGCTAACAATCTGTTCACACTTGTCACCTGAAGAACTTTAACTCATTTAATGTGCTTGCAAACGCAAACCTTTTTACTCACATCTTTCCCATATATCTAAATGAAGATGTCATTTTAGTTACCTTTCCTACTGAAACACCAGTCAGTTTTTGGGCCTGAAGTTCCTGCTCCAGTGATAAAGTCATGATCATATTTTCCGTTCGTAAGCTTCTTTCTAAAATTAAGCTCATCTGGCCCTAATCAGGATTTTTAAACATAACAAATTAAATTCTGTGTTATTTGTATAGGGCTTTTAACAATGGTCCCAAAACAGCATTGCAAAAATAAACAGTTCACAAATATAAATTTTAGCGTAATAAATCAGTCCCTCAAAATTTGAGGTGGTGGCTTAGTGGTTAAGGCATTGAATCAGATTCAGATCTAAAGACTGTGAGTTCAAATCCCAGCCACACCAAGCTCCTGGGCCTCTAGGTAAGGCTCTTAACCACATAGCCGCTTAGTTGTATGAATTAGATACATGTTTTCTTTAAATCAGAACGTCTGCCAAATGCAATAAATGTAATGTAAATGTCCTTCATTACCACTTCGTGGTAGCTTAGTGGTTGGACAAGGCATTGGACTTTTAATCAGAAGGTCGTGAGTTCAAAACCCAACCTCACTAAGCTCCGATTCCCGGGTCTCTGAGCGAGGGCCTCTGGATAAGAACGTCTCCCGAATGGCGTGAATGTAAACTGCGTAAGTATATCGTGCATTCGAAGTGTCAATACCCACAAGAGCACATCTTTTACGCTAATTTTAATTAATTAAATGGTAATATGAATGTAGTGTACTATTATAAATGATTTGCATTGCATAATTAGAACTCAACGACAGCCCTTGAGCTTATTATTGGCTCTTAGATTAATGCATGCACTTAATATACATTGCATACACCTTTCCAGGTAAATGATAAGGGTACCAGCCCAAATGACAATGTCCTGATTAGTAGCCTTGTTTTCTAAAAGTGTAAAAGATTTAACTGAGTTGCAATCATTTGAGCCAGTGTCTTTAACCCAAACATTGATTTATCTTCCATTAGGATTTTAATGGAAAAATACTATCCAACGCAAAATGCGTCATTACGCAAACGTTAAAAAAAAAAAAAGACCCGCATGTGCGGATGAATCCCAAATATCTCCTTACTCTCTAAGGAAGTGCACTATATAAGCTATGGAGTTGATGTTTATGAATGCCCTAAGCAGTGTACACTCCATATACAAAACCAAAGGTGTTTGGGATAATTGTATTATTTTGTATTTTTTTATTTGGACGCGTCGAAGGGGAACTCCACGCTGCCGTCACGTGACCAGCAATTGCGTCACTCACCGGCAGTTCAAAGTTGAATGTCAAAACACGTACACGCACGCAGACAAACAGACACACACGCATATACACACACTGCAGCGAAGCGGTATGGCGCTTCTCGTGGGGTCTAGAGTCGTTCTGCAGACGCTTCGACCCCAAACCCTGGCGACTCTCCACTACGTTTGCAGATTTCATGATGTTATGGTGCATCGCGCTGCAGCCGGAAGTGGCGGACGCGCGCGCCGGGCAGGGCATGGCGGCTTGCGGTCGTTCAGCTCCGACGCCAATGACCTGAGCGTTAGGTTCTTGGACGGAGATGACTCAGGTAGACGCCAGCTAGATGTTCGATGTTGTCGGAACGTTTCTTCTTAGAAGCACGACGTCAAGGGTCGGTGCATTTAGGCAAAACACAAAGCCGGTGCAGTTCACACTGATCTGATCTGACCTGGTCTGGTCTGACCTGGTCTGATATAATTTCATCTGATCTGATCTAGTCTGGTCTGATTTAATTTGATCTGATCTTATTCGGTCTGATTCTGTCAGATCTGCTCTAGTCTGATCTCATCTAAGCTGATCTGGTCTGCACTGACCTGATATAGTCTGATCTTATCTGGTCTGATCTGTTCTGATCCAGTTAAATCTGATCTGGTCGGGTCCGATTTTATGTTGTCAGATCCTGTATGAACTGACCTGGTCTTTTCTGATGTAGTCTGGTCTGATCTCATCAAGGTTTATTGGCCAAGTGTGTTGACACCCGAGGAATTTGGTTCCAGCTGTTGGTGACTCAAAAGTACAGACTAAAATAACACTATACATTTAGTTTAGACTAAACAAGACAAAACAGACTATATGAGACAAAACAGATATTACGAGACGATATCATCTGATCCGGTGGGATCTGATCTGATCTGAGCGGCTCGGATATGGTCTGATATAGTCTGGTCTGGTTTGATTCAGTTGATCTGGTTATCTGGTATCTGATCTCATGGTGTCTGAACTGATCTGATCTTATCAACAAAACTGTCATGGTGCATCACTGCCCATCTCCATGTGGTTCACTGGACAGTATGTGTTGACCTCTTCTTGTTTTCACAAGACATCTTACCAATTTCTGTATAAATAAAGAACGATACCAAAGATAAAAGAATGCAGATTGAACAAATGATAAATTCTCAATTTCCTTCTAAAAGGCTTTGTTCTTCTAAAGTTTAAAAGTCATTCATTCATTCATTCATTCATTCATTCATTCATTCATTCATTCATTCATGTGCTTCCTCTTGGTCAGATTGGTGGTGGACCTGAAGCCTGTCTCATTCTCTTCTAATTGATCCCAATCCATTCCAAGGGAATCATGCACACTTGTTTATATCTAGGGGTGACTTCATTTAGCATGTCAACCTGCTGAGGTCTGAGATCTGAAAACTGCCCTAATCTCAGACTTGCTTCAGGTTTCCACTGTTTAATTTTCCCCTGGAAGGAGTTTTATTCTGTAAGAAATGTTCGAAAGTTTCTAATCCCCATAGGAAATTAACCATATACAATATTTCTGAGAAACTCTTTCTTCATTACTGCCTGTTCTGTGTAAATCAAGGCATCCGGATTTACTTCTACAGATAAATAGCAAATATTGTTTGAATTAATGAGGTGCGCTAGAAACTTAGCCGTAATTTATACCAATTTTTTTTTTCTCATAAATGAGTAATACGTTTAATGACTGCAATACAGATTACTCACTGAGGTTCTCTGTTCCTTTAGGGATCGTTGTCTTTGGCCTTAATCGACCTAAAGCTAAAAATTCCATCAGTAAAGATCTCGTTAAGGAGGTGAGTACGTTATGCATTGAACTCAAATTCTTCTGTACGCATCATCTGTTGCTCTTGTTGGGTTTTGAGATGCATCATGGGTGATTTTTTTTGTGCGTTACACTTATCATTAGATGTCTGAAGCTCTTAAATCAGTGAAGAAGAACAACAAGGTGCGCTCGGTCATCTTGTGCAGCATGGTGCCGGGAGTCTTCTGTGCAGGTATTGTAGATTCTTCATCTTGTGATGGTGATTGTCAGCTTTAATGAACGCTGGATGGTGGGGATTAGTTTACTACAATGCTTAGTTGCTTCGGCTCCAGTGTCAGTGGTGATGGTTTCATGTGCTTCCATAAACAGGTGCTGACCTGAAAGAAAGAGCCAAAATGCACCAGAGTGAAGTTGGGCCTTTTGTCTCTAAAGCAAGGACACTTATTACAGAATTAGGTAAGTGAGTGGGCAGGTGGTGTGGATACATAACTATCTGTAATATCTCATATATCATATATATATATTTCATATACAGTATACGTGGTATGTATGGAATTATGTAGTAAACAAAAAAAAACATGTTAAATAACTTTTATGTTTTAAATTCTCCAAAGCCGGGATTGGCTTTGACCGCAGCTTTGTACCTTCTCACCATTCACTCATTCAGCCTCGAGAGGTAGTCACCTAGACTGGTTTTCTAACAGTCTTCAAAAGTTCCTGAAGTGTTAAGTGCATGTTGGCTGCTTTTCCTTCATTCGCCGGTCTAACTCGTCAACTGGATTTAGATCACGTGGTTGTGGAGGCCAGGTCCTCGGATGCAGAACTCGGATAACCGTTCTTGAACGAAATCACTTTCACAAAACCTAGAGGTGCGTTTGGGCTCATTGTCCTGTTGGAAAATTAATTATGGATCCCACTAAGTGCAAACAAGTTAGATGTTACATGGATGTTTTCCACATACATACATCGACTGATATCAATCTCTAACACTGAAGATTCCTTCCAAAAAATAATAGGTGATGGAACAACTACTTATAGAAAACACATCACATAAACACTATATTGCCAAACGTTTGTGGACACCTGGTCATAAGTATATGTGCTTTTTTAGCATCACATTCCACATTGAGTCCCAATTTGCTCTTCTAATTCCCTTCACTCTTGTGGAAAGATGTTCCACTAGATTTTGGAGTGAGCTTGTGGAAATTTGTGTTCATCAGCCACAAGGGTGTTAGTAAAGGCAGGTACTGATGTCAGTGAGTTGAAGACGCCTGGAGCGCAGTCAGCGTTTACATTCATCCCAAATGTGTTCAGTAGGTTCAAGATCCAAGCTCTATAGCAGGCCACTCAAGATCTTCCTCTCCAAAGCATGTAAACCAGATCTTCAAGGAGCTCACTTTGCTATGCTGGAGCATTCCAACTTAATGCATGTTTATGCCCTCACTTTGTCTGGTTCTTCATTTCAAACCAGCAACGATCTCATAATAACTCAATGCGTTCTCAAAAAAGCTTGTTTTTTTTACCTTCAAAGTTCTGTTGCATTACTATTAATCTTCGCGACTTCATGTAGGATCATGTTTAATTTCATCCCTCGACATCCTGTGAGGGTGAAATGAGAGTACAGCGCGTTGTTTCACTAAGATTAACAGTTTCTTGAATAGATTAATCGTAGAATGATGAACGACAGACCTGTTAGTTACTGCCGATTTTATTTATCCCTCCAGGATATGGCTTGGAAGCACATGTTTCTTAATTCCGCTCACTAGGAGCCATCTGTCAGAGTGCGGACCAGGTGTTGCACTTCGTTTACCTGCCAACAGTCATAAATGTGTTTATGGATTGAAAAGAACTACATTTATATACATTTTCAAGATGAAAAGCTGCGGAGATCTTTGATTATATATATATATATATATATATATATATATATATATATATATATATATATATATATATATATATATATATATATATATATATTTGTTTTATCTGGGAAGAACGTGCCTAGGTGTGATGCCGTGATTGAAATGACACCTTTTAATTTCTTTTATAATTAATGTTTTGGAGTGTTTGCAAAACTTCGTTTTCACCATAATTTCATCATTTGAGAAAATTATGTTGAATTTGTTATATATTTTTAAGCTGCCTGTGTTTAAAAGACTTTAATCTAATGCGGATTAAATTAAACAGCGGTTCTGGTTCATTGGAAGTATTAAAACATTGTCCAAAAATAATAAACAGAACATTTTATCTTGGAACCGAACTGAAGATTCGAGCCTTAAAAGTGAAATTACAACAAAACCATCATAAAACCGCATGCTGACAGGAGCATTGGACTCTTTATCAGAAAGTCTCAAATTCAAAAGCACCACCAAGCTGACACTGCTGGGCCCCTTGAGCAAGGCCCTTAACCCTCAAATGCTCAGTTGTAAATTGCTCTGGATTATGGGCATCTGCATGGTCCATTTCTTTTTATCATAACTCCTTTCTCTTCCCTCTGGGTTCAGGTAATCTGCCAGTGCCGACTATTGCAGCCATTGATGGAGCAGCTTTAGGAGGAGGACTTGAGATGGCTCTGGCCTGTGACATAAGAATAGCAGGTAATATACACACAGTGCACACACTTACATTGTTGATTGAATATAAAAGCGCTTTCTAGACACGAGGTGTTCGCATACACCATCAGGGCTACTGTACGTCCTGCCATATACGAGTATTTGATGCATTACTACGATGCATTTCAATGACCCCATCGTAGCTTGAAAATATCGTAAGTCGAAACATGGAAAAAGCTTCTCAAGAACATTTAACGAATTACATTCACTTCGTTACTGTCCAACACTTCGAGGGCGAAGGTCGTAATCGTAACTCGGGGACCATCTGTTAAATGTAATACAAAAGGGTGACAGATTGAAGGAAACCAACAGTGGCTGCTATACAGAAGAGAACATGTATGTATGTATGTATGTATGTATGTATTTATTTATTTATTTTGTTGATGGTAGTGGTCTCTTCCAAGATGGCACCTCTTTGGGATGAGTTTAGTTCGTTGTACAAGTACAGTTCCAGGGATTTGTCAAATCTGCCATTTAAAATTTACAATGTTCCTGGTGGTTTGTGGTTGTCCAGCACCAAGCACACACTATATTTTGAGTGTGTGTGTGTGTGTGTGTGTATGAAGAGAAAGAGACTGAGCGAGTTAACACCTACATATTGAACTGACAGTGAGCAGATGTCTTGCGTTTTCATCTCCCACACCCAAGTTTAGGACTAGAAATCTGCTCATGATGTTTTAGCGCGTATCTCGCTTAACAGAAATGACACACCATATGCTGATACACTCGTCACTGATGCTTCACATGTTCGTTTTCTCAGTGTTATACATTTATTTATTTTTGGCTCATTCTTATCACCAGAGGGCTGCTATTTTTTTTTAAACATATTGGTTCATTACACGTATTATAGCAGGTCTTGGTAACAATCTATAAAAAAGTATGTAGGAGGTGCTGAAGATGATGAGAATGAAATGAACGTCATGAAAATAATGTATTTAACTTTGTTTAATTATTTATTTTTTTCTGTGCAGCTACTTCTGCTAAAATGGGACTGGTCGAAACAAAGCTAGCCATTATTCCCGGGGCAGGTAAGTTTTAGATGCAATTAAAACAGCTTCCCTGTTCCAGAATTAAATCTGGTCATTTATTGGCTTATGAGTTGTTATGCATTTTATCGTTGCAATTAAAAAAAAAAATTGGTGTATGTAAAACTTTGCATATGAACATAGTTTCTGTAATGAGCCTGGTGTGATAGCGTGCAGTTACGGGTCAAGAGTTTCAGTTCACATCGAACATTAGAAAAACATTGAGATCACAGTCACTGCTGATGTCGTCCACTCAAGGATCAATATGTTGTGCATGTGGAAAAAACAGTTTTGTGTGCACCATGTTTCTATAGAGTGGTTTCACAGTTCGGTCAGAAGTATTCAGACACCCGATTAATTAAACATCTACCAGAAATGCAAATAGTAGCATATGTAAATAGATGTACAGAAAATAAATATAAAGGTTTTGGAAGTGAACATGTGGAGAAGCTGTTACGCAAGTACTAAAAATAAATATAAAATCTACAGGCAGTGTCAAAATGTAAAAAATGGTGCTAAGTTGATGAACAAGCACACTAAGAATCAATAAAACGGAATATGTGTATGTATTGAATGTGCAACTGTTATACACAGTGTATATAAAGATGATATGAAGATAATGTAGGATATACAATAAATTCTTAATTATATACCGATCTGATTCTCCTGAACTGATACAGGAGTGGAGAAGAACTGCATGATGATAACTGGCAGTGGAATCAGTAAAGCATCAGTGCACCATCAGTGTCCTGGTGGTGTAGTGTAGAGTTCAGTAGGATGATGGTAGAAGAAAAAAAAAAGCTGGCGCTGAACCTGGTTCTTTTGCATATGTTCCTGTATTTCCTTCTTGATAGATGGCAGTTGAACAGTTTGTAACTGGGATGTGAGGAGTCCCTGATGATGATGATGTGTGCTCGGGGCAGATATCTGCTGTGGTTGAGAGACTCATGATGCATTGTGCAGATTTAACTACCTTTTGCAGGGCTTTTCATTCACACACAATGGAGCTGCCATACCACACTGTAATGAAGTTCGTTATATCTTTTCTATATAAACATCTATAAGATTTACTTCCTGTTTGGTGAGGTTGAGTTCAGCCATCAGATCTGATTTTTTTTTTTTTTAACAAGCTCAGTGGTCTAAAATATTTGAGTAAATGTACTTCGTTACTGTGATTGTTTCAGTTTCGAAGATAGAAGCAGCTTTTACACTCTACTCATTTTGACATTTTTACAGCCTTTTCTGCCGTGACTTCTATATTCTGCAGTAGTGTCGCTATTGTTAACGCCATTTTATTTGGGCATTGAATACTAAAGATTCTTCTACTTTGTGACAAAACTGTTATTGTATTTGTTAATTGAAGATACCTGCTATTTGAAATAAATAGACACCATTAACCTTAACTCTTCTTAAAACAATGGCCGTTGTGAAAAGTGCTATAGAAATAAAATAGTAAAAAAAATAAACTTGACTAGAAAGATTGCCTTTTTTTAAATCTTTGTTTTATTCTGGCATGTTGAAGAGGTTGTTGTGTTGTTGGTTAATGTAGTTTTGTGGTGTCCAATTTCAGTTGTATTCATTTGCACCTCACAAATCAACTGTTTCTGGCTTTCACCAACACGTGTCTTGGCGTTGAGGCCTAGTGCATCTTTGAGCCTACGTTCAATACGAGTCAAATACTGTTCAAATCAGATACTCAAAGTTATATTGGAGTGGTAATGGAGTAAGTTCTGAGGTAAGATATCTACACTTTGACTCAAGTATGATTTTTAGGTAGTCTACACCTCTGAGCAAGCTGTTTCCACAGTACAGTGTGTGTGTGTATGTGTGTATGTGTGTATGTGTATATATATATATATATATATATATATATATATATATATATATATATATATATATATATATATATATATATATATATAAAAAATAGAAAGTGTGTGTGTGTTCAGATTGATGATTGTTACACCACCGCTTGTTAATGAAGAACGGACACAAATTGCTTTGCTGCTCGTCATTGCCGATCTTTCAGCAATAATCCAAAATGCTGCTTTCATGAGGTCATGTTTTGATTTGTGGGTTTAGAGGGAATGGGTCAATCCATGTCTGCTGCTGATCATTATCTAAGGAATTTTTAATAAAGCAAGATTACTGCTTCTGTCGCCTCGTTCTAAAAATAAAACATATAGAGCCAGCTAGCGAACAGTGTGCTATCTGTTTCTGGCATCAAGAGCAGGAAAAGGAGGGCAAAGAAAACAAGAATTATTCACAGCCACATGTGGGGCAGTCATGAGTAGCAACTATGAGGTGTGATTTACTCCTTCATTTATTTATTTTACGCTCAGGTCGCCGAGAGCACGCTTTTGTAACGCGATTACATAGAGATGACATTTAGCGCTATGAGACTTCCGATGGATTTTAGCTTAAACACAGGACCTCTGCTTTGTGTTTATTTGAGTGAAAAGGCCAGTGATCCTCAGAGGCTGCTGTTTTGAGAATGATGATGTTAATGTCAGGCAAGGTGTCATGTTTTAATTAGGTTTACGGCAATGCCCGGTCCTTTGGAGCGGATGCCGTCTCAAATGTAGATCCAGGTGCCCTTTGTTTTTCTTTCTTACTTCGCTCGGGGGGATCGGGCCCGTGACATTTCATCGCCACCTCTTCACAACTCGCACACTGCCGAACACTTCCTGAGGGAATTTATTTTAGGTGGCGCCACAATGTACGTTGTGTTATGTAGCGTTTTATTAGAACAGGTTTCTCTAGGACGTTAGTCTTTCATCCTGAAAAAAAGCTTGGCTTAAGCACTGCATACTTCAGCTGTAGAGAGAGAAAAAAGGTGTTTTTTTTTTCCTGTTTATGCTTTTATATACATTTATCAGTCCCTTTCTGTAGATTCTGTAGAACCCTCAGAGGTTCCCAGACCAGCTGTGAGATTCGGATAGATCAGAAAACGGCATTTTCATTTGCATTCCCTTTATCTACTGTAGCGTTTTCAAACGGATTTAAAAAAACTTCTCGTTCACTCGGAAAAATCTTAAATCCTATGCACTAGGCATGAATAAAAACATACAATTTTCTTTTTTTACGCCGAATATAAATCGCAGTTTCATTATGAACAAAGCGTAGAGAAAAACATGGTTCAATGTGAGCGTAGCCATCTCTCCAACACCTTGCAGGTCCCCCTCTGGTCTTTATCCAGTGTAATGTCTTTGATGCAGGTCTACCAGAGGCTTGGGCATCGCAATAAGATGCCAACCCCTCAACCAGGGCGACAGTTCTACTATTTTGCTTTCCAGGATCTCCTCTGCCTGGCATGATCAGAATGCTTCTCCAGGACACGTCAAGTTATCAGCACTTTTTAATTCAAACTGTAGATCATGCATCGTTACAAGGAAGCTTAATATATTCAGGCAACTGAGCTGACTGCCTTCTTCCACATACATAAGTTTACTTGTCGGCTGTTGGCTTTCGTTGCAATGGAGAGAGTAATTTTATCCCTCCGACCCAAAGCACCAGTTTTATCTCCTGGACTCTCGGCCATGAATGGCTGTGGCATTATTAGAGATTAAACTCACTATCTTCTAATGCTAGATTAATAATTTTTCCATTGTGAGACCCTTTGTCTCAGATTTTTCTAGGGCTGCAATAACTAATCGATAAAAAAATATAAAATAATTGATAATGAAATACGTCGATAACGAATCAATTACTTGGTCTGCTCATGTTACGGGTTAGCGTGACGCTAATGTTACGGGTTAGCGTGAAGATAACACAACGGCTTGTATAATGGAGTAGAGTACAGGGTCACTCGGCAGCAGGAAAAAGTGTGCGTCCCAAATAATCCAAGGCATGGGAGCATTTTATATTAAACGCAACAAAGAAAACTGTACCTGGAAGCTTTTCGAAGGCGGAGCTTGTGCGACTTGGAAGTACCACAGTGATGCACGAGCACATGAAAAGAAAACACACTGGTGTCACGGATGAAGACGAAACGGTGATGCATTCTCTTTTTATAGCATTTGTATACTAAAACAGTAACTTATCTGTTTTCAAACATGATTTACTGCGAATTTACTACGTTCAAATGCTTGTTTTAAACGTTTGTATATTGAATTTAATGCTTATAAAATGTAATTATTATACAAAATTATATGAATGAATATTTTAAATATTTTGATTATTCAAAAAATAATTAAAATAATATTTTAATTATTTATTCTAGATGCTTGTATCTTTACAACTGAATAAAATGTCTGTGTATTTCAGCCAAAATGGTCAAAACAATGTAGTATTATATTTGATATTGATATTCTCAAAATCGATTCTCAAAATAATTGTTAGTTGCAGCCCTAGATTAAATTTTTTTTCCTTTTGTCTTTCTTCTATTGCCTCAGAACTGCTAATTCTGCAGAACGAAGTAATAAACGTGTGATCTGATAAGTAATCAACTCCCACTGAAAAACATCAGAACATCAGATCCAGTTGCTATGGGTTGCGCCAGACACTGAAATATCGCTGTCCATTTTTTCATTCATGAGCACAAGCAAAGCCAGCAAAGTTGCCCATTGCACCCCCGTTATCTCTCCTAGATGTAACTGGATCATCAGGGACTTGGCACAGTGCCAGCGGTTTGCATCCTTTTCAATATCTTTTTGATTTCAGGAACTAGAGCCAGGCCAAGATATTAGCAGAAAACGTCTATTTTTATTCCTTTGGATAAGTAGATTAGTGCGCTGGAATGAATCTGCTCACTGACCTGTTATTAAGTGCAAATCTAAATTCTCTCTTCTTTCCTCTCCTTTTTTAATGTCCTCTTTCTCCCTTTTCCCCCCATTACTGTGTTCCGCTTGACCTCATCACGCAGCCGTTATTAAACCAGAGGAGTGTAGTTCCTCATCTTACACCCACAGTAGGCTTTTTTTTTTTGCTACCTACTTACTGCTGCATTTTCCTCTCAGCAGGAAAGACTCATGAAACTTCCATTTAGAAGGAAATTAATAAAATAATACAGTCATTGTTTTTCCTATCGAGGTCAAAAACTTACAAAGCTACAAAGCCGATTACTTTCCTCAAACGGAGTCATGATTTCATTAGCAGGAAGTGAGCAATGTGTGTGCGTTTAGAGCCACTGATCCCGAATGACGTTTTTGGGAAAAATGTGCCCTAATGCCTCCGGCGGTTTCCTAATGTGAAAAGAAGTCTTTTTTTTTTTTTTAAGGTTATGTGTCAGAAGAGCTTGGAAAACCCCTTGGACTCTTAACAGCATTTTTCCACTAGACATTAAAGTAGAGATCCATGATGAGTAACCAGTCTGAATTTAATCTTCTTGCCCAGGTAGCCTGAATAGGAGACAGGGGCATTTGAGCAGAGCTCAGAAATAGTTATTGATTAGAACTTTTGTAATCATCCTTATATGTCGCTGGTTTGAATCATTATTTTAGATGGTCCCACGCTGCAGTCGTCTCAATGTACCAAGCATCTTTCTTTCTCATTACATACGTCTAGTTCTTTATGATACAATAGAACATTGTTAAAATTCTGTTTAATGTCTTGATTTTGGCTTTTGAAATTCTGTTGGCCAGATTTTTCTTAATTTATAATCAAATTAAATGGATTTTCCCCCAAAATTAAAAAGGTTATTGCTCATGAATCTTTTTTCAAGGCCATTCTGAAATATAGAAAAAAATATTTCCTGAAAAAAAAAAAATCAATTCATGATCAAATATTCGGTTAAAATTTGGGCCTGAATTGTCTTTCAATATTTAGTGCATTTTATTTTATTTATTTTTTTCTGCTGTGGTTCAATTCATAATTTTTTTAAGGAATGAGATTCCATGCATTCTTGCAGCACATTTTCGATTTTTAGGTTCGTCCAGGTGAATTTTCATCATCAAATCTGGCTTTGATCATCAAAACTTCAGGTTGTCACTTTAAACACTAGTGACCGAGCAGATTGTTGGCAAACACAGATTTGTTTGCTTCTTTAACCATTTTTGTGGTCTTTGGTCCGTATAATGTCATGAGCAATAACATGCATATTGCATTACTTTTATACATATTATGTGAATTTATTTAACCTCATACAGTATATAATGAAAATGTTAGTCACCATTACGCAGAATCAGTGTGAGCTTAATTTATCAATGCATAACGCATAGGAAAAAAAGAGCATTTGAAATTGGCTTAGGTGAAAATGTTTTTATAAATAAAATATAATAATAAAACACCATACAGACCACGAAATTTAATGATAATGGAATAAAATAAAATGGAAAATTATGCATGACCTGGTGCTATACGGGGTGCAAAATGGTTTTGAAGGCGGATGCCTTGATATGCGTTTAAAATAATCTTTACATTCTCATAGATATTCCTAATTCTTTATATCTGTAAAAAAAAAAAATAAATAAAATTACAAGACCAGTTAGGGACCTTGATATTAAAAAAAAATCTGATATTCATGCTAACCGTCCTGTTTTTCACTCGAACATGGATACGTCCAATTTAGATTTGGGGCTCCTTTTTTCTAGTCAAGAAACGAACGAAACAGTGCCGCAGTGGCTGCTCTGACAAAAGCCTGAAAGCATGAGAGACGAGTTTGCTGTACTTGTGGTTTATTTGAGCAAAAAATGATTAAATTTTCCTTTGAACGTGTTCCACCTGCTGCTTCCAACCGACACTGTTTGCAGTGATGCAAACGACCAATCACTGACAGAGGAACGAAAAAGACGAGGTGGTTAGTTCTGTTTGGAAAATTGCGCATGCTGTGGTGAACAAACTGAAACCACAAGGCCTTTCTTGTGCAAAAGAATGTATTTGTGTTAACCTTTTTTTGTGGGGGGGGGTGTTTAAAGAATGCCGAAAGTTCATTAACGAACAGTTCTGTACGGTGCTAAGTACTA
Source organism: Silurus aristotelis (assembly GCF_946808225.1). Lineage (NCBI taxonomy): Eukaryota > Metazoa > Chordata > Actinopteri > Siluriformes > Siluridae > Silurus > Silurus aristotelis. The sequence continues at coordinate 2,604,468 of NC_139591.1, forward strand.
AACGAGGTCACAAGTAAAAGGAATTTATTATAAGCTTCTCAAGTACGCTATTGACTGAACAGCCTGCTGTAGTGTTTCCATAAACTGGTGTGGTAATGTTTCTAGTATAGAGATATCTGTTAGCAACTTGAGGGCATACATGGCTTTAACATGTTGTCATAGCCACTTTTGCCAGCATCTTGGCAAAAAGAGTCTTTTTCCAAGTAGCTCGGCATTCGCAAGACCTAAGTATGGCTGGTATGATGCGAGTAGGTTCAGGCCATGGGCTTGGCCATCATCTGTTAGCATGCCTGGGGCATATAAGGATTTTATACAGGCACATGGGGACCCTAAAATTCGCTCTAGAATTGTTAGCACCCTTTATGAAAAATAACAATATATAAAAAGAATATGTGCATCATACAATTTCTATTTGAGGTCAGGGAACGGGGTCCGTCATGATGGTGCAGAGCGGGTTAAGGGCTTGTTTAAGAGCCCACCTGTGGCAGTTTGGTGATTTTGGGACTTGAATTCCTGTCTACCTGAATACCCAGAGCCATCGCCCAGAGAATAACTGCAATAAGTCTTCTCTTATTCTTTGTTTTGTTTTTTTGTTAATGGAATGAGGTCTTTCCTTCTTGCAGCACGTTTTGAATTTTTAGGTTCGCAGTGTTGGACAGTAAAAAGTAAATGTAATTCGTTACTGTACTTAAGTTGCTTTTTTCATGTATCTGTACATGAAGTATTTAAATTTTGGGAAACTTTAGCTTCATTACATTTAAAAGTCAAATATTTTGCTCTGTTTTGAACTTGTTTTGTTTGGCGCTTGGTGGCATCTTCTGAACACCGACATACAGTTCAGCGTCAGTTCAACAGCAAGAAGAACATTTAGAGAGGAATAAATAGTGGAAGAAGCTCCAGATTCCAACTCACTACAATTTATTATTTGTGTAATTTTTTTTTTCTTTTTTTCTTTTTTTAATTTTTTTTTTTTTCTTTTTTTAATTTTTTTTTTTTTAAGTAGTTAAAAAAAGAAGGTTTGGGGCTCATGATCCTTGTAATAGAAATCAACATTTGACTCATTAATATCATTCTATGAATAGATTGTTGTGTTAAGAGAAACAGTCAAGTCTTTTTACATAAACTTATTTGATTAAGCAAAGAGTCTTGTGATAAAAACGATATTTGGACCATTACAGCCACAATAAATAATAGTACTTTGGATACTAAAGTACATTTAAAAGAAAATACTCTTGTACTTTTACTCAGGTGAAAGTTTAAAGGGACACTTTTACTGGAGTAAACTTTTATCTACGTTGACTCAACTACATGGTTTGTGTATTCGTCCACCACTGAGTATTTGGAAGTGTTTGCTTTATCTATGCCAGATACAACAGACTCTTTTTGGATACTTTTCCATGCATGAAGTTTTCTTTTGATTGCTCATCTCACAAAGCAGCATTTTGATTTCAGGAAATGATTTTATTGCAACCCTTTTATGTAGTTATGAAAGTAGCATTTAACAATTAATTGTGAAACTTGACAACCACAAGAATCAACTGAACAGGGTATTTTATTTTATTTATTTTTTTCTCCTGCACTTATTTTTTCCCCTTCTTCACTATGTTTTTCTAAACTGTGTTCATGGGTTTAATTTCCGGCAAATCTGCAACAGCTTTAGAAACAAGAACACGAGACACTGTTTTGTTCTGAGTCTAATTTTATCGCTTTTTTTATATTCAATGCCTGATTTGTGTTAACAACCACCTGTCTCTTTTGTATTGGAAGAAAGGGTGTTTATTTTTTCCATGGTAATGGATGACGGAGGGATTTTTTTGTGTGTGGGTGTGTGCAATCTCACATGTAAACTCCAGGAAATTATAAAAGCCAGTCATGATCATTTGTTTGATTTTAAGATTGACTTATGTGTGGCCTAGTGAAACTAGTATCAAGTTGTACATATTAAAAGAGATTTTGACTAAGAGGGTCTGCCAAATGCCCCAAACTTAAACATAAATATATTTCACACTTTTAAGGGGAATGTACTCTCTTTTGTAATGTAGTTCTATTGTTTTCTTTTTTTGTTATATCAAAGATATGAGATGGTATCAAAAACAATTTCAAGACTTGCTCTGTTTAAGTACCGTAATTTCCGGACAATTAAGCGCACCGAAATATAAGCCGCACCCACTGAATTTTACAAAGATTTTTATTTTGAACATAAATAAGCCGCACCTGTGTATAAGCCGCACTGATGAAACTAATTAACTTTACACACGCTTTAATGAAAGACAGTGTCTGTTACACGGCTTGAATCTAAACAGTAGCCTACCAAGAAAATCATTGTTCAAAATAAAATTGCTCTCAGGAGTTTATCTTTTGGCATCGTCGTGCGTTTAAAAATCACCATCGGTGAATCTTTTCTTCCGATGCCGTGTAGCTCAGAACACAGGTGAAGTGCGTTTTTTTTTTTTTTTTTTCATGCCCGGTTGTTTTCAGCGTGACGAATGATTCGCATTTCCTGTAGACAGTCCGAGTGAGCGGCAGGTCAAACGTCAGAGGAACCACATCCATATTTATGATGTGGTGCGGCCCGATTCAGTGGGAGCGCATCTGATTTAATATAAAGAGTTTCATTGGTTCACCTGAACCCGTTCGGCAATTTCATTGGTCTAATGTTATGGGGCTCAGTTTTTTGGCTTGAAGCTTGTGAAACCGGAAAAAACCCCGGAAAAATCCATAAATTAGCCGCTTTGTTGTTTAAGCCGCAGGTTTCAAAGCGTTTGAAAAAAGTAGCGGCTTATAGTTCGGAAAATACGGTAATTTAATTATCTACATTTACACACGATCACCTTTAAAATAGTCCCCGTGCTCCCAGCGTTCCTGCCACTTCTGCAATGTGTCCTGAACGTGTCTGTGGTAGATTTGCCAGTTTCACACAGAATTTTACGTTTGCTCTTTGTGCTAACTGTCCATGATAAAATCGCCGATGTGGTAATACACATGGTCAGAATAGCACCAGTTAGCACCATTAGTCTCGACACTTTTTGATTTCACCTCGTATATACGATTGTCAGTGACATTTGAAGAGAGAGGATGGAAGATTCAAGACTCTAGCTATCAAGTCAACTGAAGTAACTGATTACTTGAAGCATTTACTGATTTGTCGATTTGGAAAATATTTAAGTCAAGTTTATTTCTTATTGTCTCAAAGCAGCTTTACAGAATTTAACAGTTAAGGTAAACGATGTGTATTTATCCCTGATGAGCAGCCATGGCGACTGTGGCAAGGAAAAACTCTCCCTTAGATGTTATGAGGAAGAACTCTTGAGAGGAACCAGATTCAAAAGGGGAACCCATCCTCATTTGGGTGACATCAAGAGTGTTATTATAGTCTTTAAAACAATACAGAACACTGCAAAGTGATAACATGAGCACTGGAGTGTGTGATTATGATTAATGTACTTTCCACAGTCTTCTACAGTCAGTTGAGGTTATGGAACCAGGAGCTCCTGAGCAACTCATAAAATAGCTCAACATTTGAGATCATCACAGATCCAACACCAGCTTCTCCATGCCAAAACCTTTAAACATTTAGAGGTCCAGTGTCCAAACTCCACATGAGGTGGAATCCTATTGGCACTGGTACGTCTCTAAATGGTTCGGGATGTTTGCGGCATCTACTTCTTTAGAGGTCCATAATCTTCATGAGGTAGGACGTGACTGGGGCTGGAGCAACCTCAGGATGATTTGGGATGGGGAGAGAGAGAGAAGAGAGGAATTAGCGTGGCTGCTGTTCATGATATTAACAAGCACAAGTTGATAATGTGCATGTGAATCAGATGTTCTGGAGCACAAGGTTATGATGTGATGTGTGTTATGTGTAGGATTCCCTAAAAAGATACGTCTTTTAATCTGCACTTAAACTGGGAGAGTGTGTCTGAGCCCCGAACACTGTCAGGAAGACTATTCCAAAGGAATATTAGGAGCTAAATGTGAGAATATTCTACCACCTTTAGTGGACTTTGCTATTCTAGGAACTACTAGAAGTCCAGAGTTTTGAGATCTCAAGGAGCGTGATGGATTGTAGCGTGTTAGAAGACTGGAAAGATACATGGAAGCCAAACCATTCAGAGTTTTTGTAGGTAAGTAGCATTAGTGTCTGAAGGAAAGCTGAGTGTGGTTGTTTGGTGTGGTTGTTTGGGTGATAGTAGAAGACCGAGGATTATTAGTATGAGATGTGACTTGAAAAGCAAACAGTGTCTTTGTAGTCATAACCTTGAACAAATACCAGATACATCATGTTCTTCTGTGACCATGTTGGCACTTGTATGACCCTGTATAATATCTGGAAAAAACACTGGAACTATTCATTGTTTCAGCTTTTGGTTTACTTCTGAAGAAAGAAAAAAACAACAACAACATGGCTCTGTGCTTGGGAAAGAATGGGGGTTCCTGGTAGTTTTGGTGTATTATGAAATGGCATTTCTGCTTCCCATTGTTTTTGATGAACTGACTCACACAATTCTGAGGAATAGTCTGCAGGTTCTGAGTTGCCAAAGCTGATAAGATAATAAATGAGAGCGTGCAGATTTGTCTTTTTCTGTGGGAACGATAGCTGAACTGTTAGCAATGATTAATCAGCAATACAATCACCGCTCTCTCTCTCGCTCCTCTAAAGTCTGGTGCTCTATCAGAATGTACAAGACCTCTGTTCGCAAAGCCTGCTTCCCCCGTCCTGAACGACGTCCTTGTATTCCCTAAAAATCTAAAATGTTCCTTTATTCGGCTTGATATATTTCTGTGGTCAAACTTACACAATTTACAAGTTTCTTCCTTATAATTGTAAGTTGATCCCTAATGAGTGAGCCAGTGGCGACTGTGGCAAGAGATCCACATCCATCCTTGAGTTGAAGTGAGCTCACTAACTTCATTGATCTTCATGCGTCGATCCAGTCACTAGTCGCTGGTACCTCAGGCGCATGTTTAACTCGAATAAGGAGATTTTATTCGATTCACTGTAGTTTGATGGTGGATTTTTTTTGATGAGATGTTGTTGTATAACCCCTGATTTTTTTTATTTGCATTTCTGGCCATGGGTCTGTGGATCTCAAAGGCAATTGGATTTTTGTACCTCAGTGAATAGAAAGTTTCATGAACTGGATTCCAGTTTTACAAAGAACAGAGTATTGTAATGGGATAAGGAAGAACTTATGATGGGTAAACTTTGTGAGCAAGCTACGGGAAACTGTCTGTGGTTGACACATTTAGTTGACATTTGGACAGACTATATTGAAGCTTAAGTTCTGGATCGCTAGTCTTGGCAACTATAACGGAGCTGGGCCGTGTATATAATATTAATAATACAGGGGGTGTTCAAGTCAAACCGGGACTAGAAATTTGACGGGTATAAAAATTAAGCTAGCGTGGCGATACTACATGCAGTAGTAAGTGGCTAGTGTGTCCTATTACTAATAATACCTTAATTACCTTATTAATAATTACCTAATTACCCTATTTCCTTAATTCCTAATTACTATTAATACCGTTAATTCATTTGACAGCTGCTGATCTGCGTAACATATCTCAAATATCAACTAATTGTTCAAAGGAAAACAGCAGCAGTGGCCAAAACTCGCTAAGCCAAAAAATTATACTTTCACTAGGGCACATTAGATCGTTTATGAACAATTGAGTCAAGCTGTTCCACATCATTTAGGAAAGCGTTTTTCACGGATCTGCATGGATTTGCGCCAGAAACATGCCACCAATCCACTGACCTACTTCTTTGCTTCTTCCCACACCACTGTTTGCCTGCCCCAGATCCTCAACGTGCCTACAGCAGTGGCTTACACACACACACACACACACACACACACACACACACACACACACACACACACAAAAATGATTTTCCAGTAGCCCTGTGTTAATAGATACTCTCATATTGAACACAGTTACAAACAGAACGGCAGTTTTCCAACATAATAACGACTCCAAACACACCGCCAAGATGACAACTGTCTTGCTGAGGAAGCTATAGGTGAAGGTGATGGAGTGCCCAAGTATGTATCCAGACCTGAACGCTATTGAGCACCTGTGGGGCATAATCAAGCGGAAGGTGGAGAGAAGCCCATGTGTCCAACATCCAGCAGCTCCATGATGTCATTATGGAGGAGTGGAAAAGGATCCCAGTAACAACCTGTGCAGCTCTGGAGAATTCCATGCCCAAAAGGATTACAGTGATGGATAACAATGGTGCTTACAAAAATATTGGCACTTTGGACATATTCACTTGGGGTAAACTTACTTTTGTTGCCGGTTATTTTTTTACAATAATGGCAATATATAATGAGTTTTTTTCTGGGGACATTAAATTTGTACTGCACATTAATTACTCTAAAATACTGTATATCCAATTTATATTTCTATAGTATTGTCACTTAAAAAGATTATACTAAAATGATTGTAAGTACACATACGTACATACGTGCATACTTGGAACTTTTTTTTGTCCCCCTTATTAATGTGAACCAGAAACAAACACATTTTCGTATCTACCACTGCCCAACACACTGTGTATCAAATCCCATACCTGTTTATTATTCTGTTATCGAGCGTTACAGGACGTGTTTCAATTTTAAAAACCTCCCATGCCACCTTGAGACATGTCTGTTTTCTTGATTATTTTTCAGAATAGTTTATTTAAATTTCATTCATTCATTCATTCATTTTCTCCCGCTTATCCGTAATTCGGGTCGCGGGGGCAGCAGTCTAAGAAGGCCCCCGCCTTCGACTGCTGCCCAATCCACACAGCACCGTCCCTTACGGTCCCTCCTGCAGGTGGTGAGCCCACGGGAAGTTTATTTAAATTTGATTTGGTGAATTTGCTTTCTATTTTACTTGATGTACCCGAGATACAGGGGACGAGAACAGCGTACATTGGTCAAGGTTTGTGGGTTGCAGAAAATTTGGTAGCTCAATGCTAAAGGCATTAAACTTTGGATCAGATAGTCTCAAGCACCACCATACTGCTACTGCCCGGGCCTTGATCACGGCCTTTAATCCTCAACTGCTCAATTGTAAGTCGCTCAGGATAAGTGCGTCTGCCAAATACTATATAAAACATTCAAATCTGTCTTTATAGGTTTGTTTGCTCGAAAAGTTTAGCAACCCTTAAACTGGGGGAGGTGGTAGTTTAGTGGGCTTTGGATCTGAAGGTCGTGAGTTCAAATCTAAGTCACACCAAGCTTCCGCCTTGTGGGCCCCTAAACAAGGCCCTTAACCCTGCAGCTTATCAGTTTTATAAAGTGACAAATGTAAATCGCCCTGGATAAGGGCATCTGCCAAATGCAGTAAATATATTTTGAACCTCTTTTTCCAATCCGTTACTATACATTATTTTATTCATGATTTACCATAAATACCTTCTGCCCTAATTTTGTATGTGGATTATTATGATTGGTAATAGTAGCAGTAGTATTTTTACTATTGCTATTATTACTGCTACAGCTGTAACCATCTGTTTGCATAAGTCAAGTGTTGATGGTCCTGGAACTGGAACTTCGTGTCCTATTTCCGCACTGGTACTTGACACATTAACGTTATTCCAGAAGGAAAAGCAGACATGCACACTAACAAAACACTGAGGGTTTTTAAAATTACCGGCACAAAATTTGACACACCTGTTGATCCAAAGGAGCAGTTTATAAAGAAAATGTATTTAATAAATCGGATAAATTAAAGTGAAGCTGGAACATGGACAAGTGACAAAAAATAAACAAGTACCGGTCAAACAAAGGCGAAAAGATGAACCGCTGCGGCTTGGTGTATAAATCGGTGTTTATGTGATAAGTTATGAGAGAAAATTTTGACACATGGAGACTGTGCTCTGATGTTTAACATGGAATTGAGTATTTTATACTCTCCCATAAAAATGGAATGATCCCGAAATGGAACATTAAGGAAAAGTCTACGATGTTTCCCTAAATCGTCTCAGCATCTGCAGTGAGCAGTCATCCATCACGGCAACTTTCTTCACGTTAAATGTGCTTCCAGGAGCTCATACGTACGCCAGAGACCGGGAAGATCGATGACATCGTTCCCAATACGATACGCGTTTTCTCTGTAGCTGCCACAGGAGCTGGACATCCAGAACAGTTCGTCTTTCAAGGAAATCTGTCATGTGAAGAATTTTATTGTCATTGGATGCCACGTGACCCAATCACAACTTTGCAAAAATATACATCATTGCATTCTAGATTTACACTAGCATCTACTTTGAGTACATAACTATTAAACAAGTCCTAAAAGTTATACATTGGCTGGGAATATAGAATATAATTAAACTGATGTAAAAAGCTTCTGTGGTAACAAGGATTCAGTTAAGTGAAATCCAGGATTTTTGTAACCTGAACAGTGTGTGTGTGTGTGTGTGTGTGTGTGTGTGTGTGTGTGTGTGTGTGTGTGTGTGTGTGTGTGTGTGTGTGTGTGTGTGTGTGTGTGTGTGTGTGTGTGTGTGTGTGTGTGTGTGTGTGTGTGTGTGTGTGTGTGTGTGTGTGTGTGTGTGAGTGAAATGGTGCGTTTTAAAAAACACATAACCGTCACATATGTTCTGTTCAGGCTAGTGCCTTTTGCATATATTTTTAAAGCAAGGTGCCACAACACCTTCACAACACCTCCAGAATTCCGTTTTATGTCCTAAAAGCATTCCTTCCTTCCTACCTCCATGTTTTGCGGGTGTGAACGCACGTTCCACCTGTCTAAGGGACCCCTGTAAATTCTTAGAAAGCCCAATGGTTCTCTATAACATACCCTGGGGAGTGATGCAATATTGGTGAAGTGCCTGCCACGTGTCTGAACAGTCACAGAACATTTACCGGTTAAAGTTAATGCTGATTGATTTTAGTTCCAGGAGCTGTCTTTCCTGAGAAATGGCAGAACTGCACAGCTGATGGACTCCGAGGTGACACTCGACCCCTCCTTTTTTTTTTTCTTGGCTGCCTTTGAACAGTTCTGGGAATGCGATATGTTATAATCGTCTCGCTGACTGGGCCATACAGACGATTTCCAAACAGCTCAGGGCAAAGCTCCAGGTCAACCGCCCTGACGGTATATCATGCTTTTACAAACATGTCGAGACAGCAAGCTTCGTTACACCCCCCCACCCCCCACCCCCCCCATCCCCAACACATGCTGTAACTAAGATGGCCAATTTTCATGGGTTGTGATGTAGGGCTTTCTTCGAATCTCTTGCTAAATCTCTTCCACAATAAGAAAAAAAAAAACCTGTTAGTTACACAGCATTGCATAAGGGCACAAGTTCACTGCTGGAACTTGTTAGATAGCTTTGTTTGCATTTGTGGCTTCTCCGCTTGTGGGTCCTGACATTAATAGCCGAATCATGCTTGTTTTCTAGTCTTTTCCTGGCATCACAGTGACTCAGATGTTTAAAGAAAAAAAAAAAACCAGGAGATAACTTCATTGTCTGTGAAATGAACTTTTGCTCAGGCCAGATTTTTTTCTATTTTTTTAAAGATAAATTCCCCTTTCTTTCTTTATGTAACCGAGTGGATATTACCCCTTGTTTTTGCCACTTCAGATATCTTAAAAACCTTTCGTTTCTATCAGATTTCATACGAAAAGACAAAAAAAGAACCACAACAATCAATCACTTTGACCGTCAGCAGATGCGAGCAGATGTGGCCAGATCTGCTTGAAGTAGTTTGATTTATTGTCAAGGTATTTAGAGACAAATGGGGAGGGTTGTTTCATCACTGAGCATTTATGCAACGTGTATCTGCATCTTCGAGTGTAAACATGTTCCCCTTATGAACTTGGGTAAATTGTGTAAGCCGGATAAAAGGCTTAAAAAAAATCAATTTGTGATGATGTGGCCTCTGTTTTTTTTTAAGCTCTGTGCAACGAAAGCGAACGCTTACTACGTGACTGTCCGGTTACAATTAGGTTACTGGTTTACATGGTTACAGTATATTTTTGAGAGTTATTGGTCCATTAATGCAATTAATATACTGTATAATTCCATAAATCTGCATTTCTGTCCCTGAAGTCTGATCTAGAGAATTGTCTGATATACAGATACACTCTGAACACACACAGATTTTTACATATTGATATTACACAGTGTTAATTGTCTTGTGTGCTACATGTGCTTGATTAAAGTAGTCCAGATCAGTTAATTTAGGATCAAGTCACAAACATTTCTCAGGTCGTGTATATTTTGATTGTAATTTTCAAATGAGATTAAACTCTATTGTCAATGTGTAGAGTACACGTATTGTACAGGGCCAATGAAATGCAGTTAAGCATCTAAACAGATATGCAAATAGCAATGTATATAAATAAAGAAATCTAATTCAAGATTCAATTATTTGTCACAAACATAGTTATCTGCAGGATACAACTTGCAGTAAAATGCAAAGTTAAAAAGTAATGACAAAACTTGAATTTAAAATCGATATTGCTAGCATTAGCCGCTAGCCACTTCTTGGTTAGCGGCTAACACGGGCGCTATGGATTATTTAGCATTTTATGTCCAGCAAGAAATTTCTCTTAAAAGGGGTAAACCCTGACAATTTTACATATCGATAGAGTAAATGAATTAAGGATGGAAGGATTGAAGACATTTGTTAAAGTAAACCTTCCCACACCACCAACGTGCAGGCATGAACCTTCACGTTCATGTACTTATGTATCCTTCATTCGTGTGGCAGCAGAAAAATCCATAAAATCATTTGCGACTGTTGTGTGTGAAGTTTTTCCAGGAGATCAACCATTTCTAAAATGCTGAAACCAACCTATCTGCTGCCAGCAGCCATCTCAAGGTTATCACATAGGTCATTCTGATATTTGATGTGAACAATAACTGAAGCTCTCCACTTGTCTACGTATTATGTTAAGAATTGTGCTGCTGCCATGTGATTGGCTGATTAGATAACTGCATGAATAACTGGGGAATAGCATCCGCTCCTTAAAAAGCATATATACAGTATATATATTATAATATTATATTATTCTTAACCTTCTTTTTATATTTTTTTTAGTTATACTTTATTTTATTTGTATTTATTTTAAACTACTTTCTTTTATCCTTTTATTCTATGTCTATTTTTCATGGACATTTTTTGGACAGTCGTAAAAAAGCATTTCATTGAATGTCGTACTCTGTATGAATGTAACAAATTTCAATTTCAAATACATAATATGAGGTCCTCCTTACATTACATTACAGCGAGTGGACAGTAAGTGTATATATAGACAGACTTTAGTTGTACTTTCTTTACAAATGCAATTCACCCTCTTATTTGTTACCTTTAAACTCCAGTAATGCATAATTACGTTGTGACGATATCTTACTATTTCTGTTTGTGGCTGATGTCAGTCTTAATTGTATTATGGTCAGGAAAAAAGCTAAGTGAAAGAGTATGACTGACTAAAAATCAAATCATTCTTTTAAGATGGAGAAAACAAAGGTGGCCAGTATGTGCAGCCAGAGAGGAAAATTAATCACAAAATAAGCTGAGTCATGGTAATGGATGTCTTCACTTAATTTTACGACCCCAATTTCCCCAAAAAAATGGGACAGCGTGAACAGTGCTAATCCGAATAAAACATAGATTTGTACATGTACAATATTAAAGCATTATAGCAGCACAATATTTGATGTTTGACCTTGTAAATGTATTGAATACACTGCAACACATCGTAACAGTTAAGTATTTACACGTGTTTTTAATAGCCCTAAAGAGAAACAAGTTGTTCAAGTTAATTAAGTGGGATTTTCTCAATTTTTTTCCATTTCATACAGAACTTGAGTTGTGCAGCTTGTTTGCCATATCTTGCACAGATCTGGACTGCGAGCAAGCCGATCCAGCACCCTCATTTTCTGCTCCCATTGCCATGCACTTGTATGTCATTCTGTGAATGGCAGGATATATCGTATAAAAACGATTTCATATCCTCTTGCATGAATGCTTTTCACATGAATGTGCCAGGGGTTCTTACAAATCTCCACACCGTAACACATGACACCTTTTGGACCAGACTTTGATAGCAGCTTAGATGGACCATATTCTTTTTGCAATTAAATACAGGACGGCTGATTTATTGTCCAAAAACGATTTTAAAATGTTTTCTTGTCAGACCCCAGATCCTGTTTCCACTTTGCTGCTGATCTCAGATTAGATAGAGCCCATTAAAAGCATAGTGAAGCTTTGAGTCTATGAATAGAGCGATATGTTTTCCTAATAAAGTGGAAACTTGACAAGCGAGTTCACTGGAAATATATAATCATAACCCACTGCTACATAAACACTTTCAGTGTTAGGAATTTTCTAGTGAACTCAAACTATGTACTAGAAACAATCTGTATTAGGCAGCTGATAGCTTCAGTTTTTGTAGCTTTCACAGCAATGGACAGTGTCAATAAGGATTTACAGAAATGAATGCATTCTAGAGGTATTTTATAGCTATATAAAAAGATATATGACTATATATCTATATAGTACTAACTGTATATAAAACTATAACAAAAAAACAACTGAAACTTCCTGGCACAACGTGAGGAGGAAACCTCGAGAGGAATCAAACAGGAAAGGAACCCATTCTCATTCAAGTGACCCCAGATAGTCTACTAAAAAATAAAAATTTTGTATAACTTGCCATTAAACTAATTTTTATTTTATAAACATCATAAAGCAGCACCATAAAGCAGACCTAAATAATATCAATCCCAACCAGTCATTTTTGAGTTATGCATTGTAGCAACTAACATAACCTAAATAATGACTACTTTTAATTTAACTTCAAAATGATGTTTGAGCTTATTGTATTTTAATTGGGGTAATTTAAGAAAAGAATTCACTAGGATCTGCTATCAGTTAAGTATAAAGGGTCATATTTCTCCCAGTAGGGCTGATATTTTTCCTCTTTTATTTTTCACCCTAATTTTTTTTTTAAAGTTAGCTCTACCCACTACCCAACAGCTGCTCACTGAAGAATCTGAGAGCAAGCACATGCTTCCTCTGAGACACTTAATACCAGCCATCCACTATTCCATCTTTTTAAACTTCTGCTCACAAACAGGCGTCATCTGCCCTCATTCGTATACACGAGAGTTGAAAGAGTAATGCGATCGTTCTTACCCAAAGATCATGTGCACAGACAGGTATTACATTGATTAAGCAAACACTTTCCATTGTGCCACTCAGGAGCCCAACTGCATTAAATACTTAAAATATACCTCTGATGTGATGATAAGAATTCCTTACACCAGCCTCCGGCCCTAAAAGGTTGGCGATTTGTCACCATCTACAAGAACCCTATGACTATTTTTTGCCTGTTGTCATTAGCAGAGGTTAATTGGTGTCTCATGAGAAATTCTTCCTGCCATCTGTGCATATGTACAATGCTTGCTTAGTGGGTATTTGTGGAGCTTATTATAAATAAGAGGCCGTCTCACCCTTGAGGTTGACATTATCTTCATAATTCAACTCTGGGCGGCGCAGGGGGATTTAGGTTTCACTGTGCTAATGCATTGACGTAATAGAGCCGGCTCAGTGAATATGTAAGTTAGCAGGACACTGCGGCTTTTACTTATCCTGGAAGTTAAAGCTTTCCCAAGAGTGTCCATTTGCTTTGCGAAAGGTCATCCAGTTTATTTTTGTTTTGTCTCGCCATCTTTTGTTTATTATTGGAATGAGGTATGATTACGTCTCGAAGGTCCAGATTTTTGTGTGAACACAGTAACAAATTGGTTATGTGAATACGTGTGTGTTTGTGTATACGCACCTGTACAGGGGGAACCCAACGTCTGCCACGGACTATAGGAATATCCCTGGCTAAGGAGCTGATCTTTGCTGCACGGGTGGTGGATGGTACTGAGGCCAAGACTCTTGGGCTGGTTAACCACGCTGTGGAGCAAAACAATAGCGGGGATGCAGCTTACCTGAGAGCTCTGGAGCTTGCCCGAGAGTTCAACCCACAGGTACAGCACGTCATGTCGAGCTCTTGATGAAAGAAACACTGCACAGGTTGCACAGGTTGCAAGATGATCTTAATTGCAACTAAAATTTACACAAATATAATTGTTGAATATCTTCTAAAAATGTTAGCAGACTAAAAACTCTTTTGCATTTTCAATGGAGGTAAATCACACGAGCATTTTTTCCCCATCTTCATTGTATTGTAAAATATTTGTTTTTGATAGGATTTCATCCTGGGATCTGATTGGACCATTCCAAAGTGATGATCTTCTTATTTTGTCGCTATTCCTTTGTTGACTAAGAAATGCTTCTTCATCTAACAGAGTTTATTTCTATTTACGATTCCAAGCCCTAGTATAAAAAAAAAAAAAACCCTGCCTTAAACCATTATGCTACCACCACTATCTTCGCTTGGTGCCAAACATATCTTTAAAAATTACACCCAAAAAGTTCTACCTTGGTCTCATCACATCATTTTCCTCCATGGTTTAAGTTGATTGTATGCGTGATTGTATGAATTTAGGCAAGTTTGAATGTTTATTTTTCCATTGATAAAGTGCTTCAACAGTAGAAGAGATTGTTGACACATGTACAGAGTTAAATGCAGTAGGCTACTAGCTAGACATTGTTGCAGCTCCTCTGATGTTGCTGTAGGTATCTTGGCAGCCTCCCAGAGTATGTTTTGTCTTGTCCTTTTGTCAATTTCTGAGAGATGTCCTGTTCTTGTAATGTCACAACGGTGCTTAATTTACTCCATGTTTTCATGATGGCCTTCACGTTGTTCCCTGGTACATCTAATGTTTTGGAAAAGCTTTTTTTTTTACCCCTCTTTTCATCCTACCTTCTAACTTTAAGATATCGTGCATGCTTTGAAAACCAATGGCAAAAAAACCTTCAAAAATATCTGGGGATTATTTCAGGTTCTATGTTGACCTAACATACATTATATGAAGTATAATACAGAAGAATTGGGACACCTGACTTTTCCAGCCATATGTGGTCCAGCCATATGTGGCAGCAACCGTGACTACAAACATTAGCATTTTTGCTAAAATGCATTACTACATTAATGCGAATGAAATAGTCTAGAGTGGAAGATTCGTGCTTTTCTGATTAAATTCTGTTCTTTTAGGGGCCGATCGCGATCCGGATGGCCAAGCTGGCCATCAACCAGGGCATAGAGGTAAGATCTTTCTACACAGTCACGTACAAGGGTTCATTTCTGCTGTGAGCATCCAACAGACTGGACAGGTTGTGCTTCAAGGCTTGATTCTAGAAAAAAGACTCACGTAAAAGCTCAGTCCCATTTCAGATAAAGGTGTTTTCTTGTGTCTAAGAACTAAGGTTCTTCTGGTCTACGTGTGGATTGAGTTGCATGGCTGCATTGTTTCTATTCGTTTCAGCTGCTACACTAGATGCCAGTGAGAGTCTGCTCCATGACACCACCTTGAACCCAGGGGCCGATCTGTCAGCACCACGGTGCCTTGAGGTCAAAGGAAGTCATTCATTAGGCGGATGTCCTGACAAGTGTTGTCATTTTTGTAATTTTTCACATAGCGCCTATTTTTAAAACTAGAGAATTCGGACAACTGCACACACGGGCGATTGTGTTTAAAATACAGCAGATATTTGAGAAACTACAGTATGCAGCTGGAAATGTTTACCATGCTATAGATTGGGTTTTAGCCCGAAGCTAGACAGGCATTAGAGGAGGGTTACTGCGTATTAACCATATATATTGAAAAATAAAAAAACTAGAAGTTGCTTTTGATGGATTACATTTTAGATGCTCAGATAATATTTACAGCCTTAGATCAATGGGGATTGGATTTTAAACCCCTCCAATTGTGAATTGCATTCCATGTTTTATACAGAGAACTTTTACTATAATAATGGAGCTGAACTGATATTTAGTTTTTATGAACCTGGAGCATTTTTGTGGAAAAAGATTTTGCATATTAAGTATGACAAAGCACAAGTTTCCTCACAGAGAACTTCAACAACGGCACATGATTTTATACAACGATGTGGAGCATCGGACATACAACCACTTTCGCCATGTGCTAATGTCAACTTTGGAGCCAGAACTATAATCCGTGCCATTGTCTTTATTTCAGGAACAAACATTTGACCAATCGGAATTTAGCAGCAGTGTTGTAGACTGGTGTTCAGCATTGATCCTGGTTTAATGAACAGAAAGGAAGGTTATTTGTCTAGTGTAATGTGCAGCCGTGGAGATATTTCTGGGCTGCTTCGGTGAAATGCCAAGGTAACCTATAAAGGTCGGTCTTCTGTCCATCCCTATTGTCAGCAGGAAGGCTTTACTGTACAGGCTGCATTACACACTGGAAGTTTTCATGAAATTTACTCAATCTTGCCACAGTGGTCACGGTAACCACTGTATTTTTTCTGCAGCAACTGGTTGTTTTCTGAAAAAACGCCACACTGTTTATATATTTCTATTTAACTCTCAATGTGTGCTGACAAGCTACCCATTGATGGTATTAACAACACTGACAAATGCAATGTTGAACTTTTTTTTTTTTTTTTTTTTAGTTTTTCCTCAGTTGCTTTGGATCGTTACTCAGATCAGTAAATCGTAATTGTATCGTAAATGCAATTTCTCGTTGCTTTGAACAAATTGCCAATGTTTTGGTACATTCATTTAATTGATTGTGTACAGTTGTCTGCTGTGTTCTACATCATCAGTGATTTATCATGTTGATCAAAATATATTACAGTAATCCCTGTTTATGGCGGTGGTTACGTTCCAAAACCTCGATAAACAGACGCCAACCCAAAAATGCTATTTAATGTATGCAGTACGGTACTGTATTAACATTTTAGTTCATTTTATAATTAATAATTATATTTTTTTATAAATAAATTTCATTATTTCAACATAAAACTTCATAAAAACATAAAACTCGTTTTATGGTCTATCATGCTCTGCGTGAGAGACTGGGAAAATCAGCCAAACTAATTAATTATGTGACAAATGCAATTCTGCGATAAACCGGAAACTGTACACTGGTTCTTGCCTGAATAGTTTTTAACCCCCGGAACATCTTGTCATTAGTTTTTTATCATTTTTTTATAAATTTTTTTATAAACGTGACTTGAATTGATGAATTGTGCAGATGAATCTTGAATGTCACTAATTAAGGCGAGTGAACGGAATCAGATCAACCAATGATCAACCGGTTCTCTAAAACAGGAAAAGGTGAATCTCATGAACCTTCAATGTGTGACAGAGCGAAACACAGAATTACTATTTCTGAAAATGAATGAACAACCAGGAAATGAACAAACATCAGTAAAGTACAGAAAAAGTGTGAATCCTGTCTGGTCTCTTGCAATCGAAATCTCACATATAGTAATGTGTACATATGTGCTGTATTCATACTGTAGATGCCAAACAGAAGAAATTCAGCCTTGTGCATCTTTGATCACTGTAATCCAAGCCAGAGTTTACATCAGGAAACACTGAAACCGTGCGCAGTCATACTGACAACATGAATAAACATTTTGACCATCTTGTTTGTTAACGATGATTTGAATGGCAGTGAGATGGTCAAGAAATACAATGTTTTATGCAGTTTTTACGAACTGGTTTGCAAATATTAAGAATGATTCAAGAAATGCTCCAAACCAACCGAGAAAACCTGTACATTTCTATCTCATTGCATTTCCATGTGTATTTCTTGTTATTCTGTTTCAAGACATTTCCATTAGTTTTTTTTTTTCCCCTCCCTTAAGGTGGATTTACCAACAGGATTAGCGATTGAAGAGGCGTGCTATGCTCAGGTATGTAGTTATTTCATAACCAAACGCTGTGAACGTGTAGAGAGTTTGCACCAGGTTGCACAGATGCACTTTATGTGGCGAGGACACTTATTAGTCCTTAGCCCTGTGTTTTTGGGTTTTTTTTGTTTCTGTGAATGCTGTTGTATGTAGCATCAGGGTTCTGGAGGGCTATCTATGTCACGGCTCTGATTAACCGACAGAGTCCTCAGTACATAGTCCAAATCTATATATTATGCAAATACACGCAGGGGTATTTATTTGAGAGATATAGCTTTTTTTACAGTGTTCGTAAATTTTCCATGCATACATTTGCATCAAAACTTATTTATACACCTATGTTTTATGTACCTATTATAATTTTAATCAAGATGTTAGATAATTTTTTACCACATTATATTTGAAATAATCATAGCCGATCTAAACCATAATCAACCCCCTGTCCTCACAATTTGGAGAACTATGACTACCTTGATGTGCCCTCGTTTAGGTTATCCCAACAAAGGACAGGCTTGAAGGCCTGGCAGCGTTTAAGGAGAAGAGACCCCCTCGCTATAAAGGCGAGTAATATGGGAAAAGTCCTAAGCAAAACTGAGCCTCTGTCTTCCGGATTTTCTGTCACTGCTGCTGACGGACAGTTGTAGAGAAAGCCACCAGCCTGCTGCCCCGTGCCCGCCTGACCAGCTCTTGACTCTCTGTCAGAAAAAGACCAGTGATCTCACTCACAAGGACTTGAGGTGACGGAGGGAGAGAAGGACTGTCTGTCCATGACTTGTCCCTCACTTGTGAATGAATCTGCATGGTGTGTTTTTCTGTTCTTTTGTTCATTAAAGGTCTTTTTTTCTTTGCTGTGTGTTGTGAATCTGTATCCGTGTCTTTAAATGTTCAATCAAGCATTTAGCCACCTCAAAAAACAACAAAAAAAGATATATAGGTCCTTTATAGCTAGCTTCAATGCTAATATATATGTAATGCAACAGATGCATTAAACAGGCCTGTTTGCTTTTCCATAAAGCATATGTTATGTATTATAAGCATATGTTGTATAACTGACACTAATCCATTATAATCCACTTGATTTATTTTTTTTGTTGTAGAGAGAAAAATGCAATAAAACATTGCCCAAAAGTGTAAGATCATGTTTGTTGTTGTTGTTTTTTTTTTTTTTTTTTTTTTTGGGGGGGGGGGGGGGGGGTGCCTACAGAAATACATCCGTAGACATTTTTGTAGTCAAAATGCTTTTACGGCTTTTCCTGGCTGAAAGCCCGGCTCATGCGGATTGATGATGTAAGAATGTAAAATATAATAATTTTCTGTAAATGCAGGTCTGTAGTTAGAGGATGTTTGGTGTATCACCTTGATGAGGAGAGCATGTTATTGCACAGTCTGGTGGAACATTCAGCCAATTCAGCCATTATCTTCTACATCGTGATGAGTAATGATCTTAAAAGACTGCTGCACAGTGTAAAATGGGCTTTAAATGACAGCCAGTAAGCTGAAGTCGTTTTTTTTCTTCTTCCCACAATACTTTGACCAATCTCCCGGAGAAATTGCATCATCCAGTCAAAGTCTGGAGCGAATAAAGAGAACAGTATGGTTTGTGAGTCATTAAATTGTGCCTCTTCTCTGGAAAGTCCTTCCGACACACACACAAACACACACACAGTAAGAAAGCCACACCTAAAGCACACAGCATACCACTTACTTTCATAGAAGTAGCGTATTTTCATAGCGTAGACAAATCTGCAATCTATTTCAGCCAGCCACAGGAAGTGGTTGAGCAGTTAAACATTAATACCACATTCCACAAATGCATCTTAAATGCTTTTTGGGAAAAAAAGACAGTAAACATTAAATGACAAGGGATTAGTATGTAGAGTAAAAGTCGGCTGCATAGAAACAGCCCTTGCACTTGTTGGTTAATTGAGGACGGAGGTGGAAAAAAAAAAAGAAAAGAAATGCCTGGTCTGGTGCAAGAGCTGCTGTGTCAGCCAACAAGAACGCTGCTCTGGGGGTCATATGGGATGGACTTCTGCCTCCGCAGCATTCTGGGAATGATTAAACCACTGATGTAATGCTTATCTAATAAACCTCAATAACAGGAAAAAAGCAATGACTGGCAAATTGTACCAAGTTGGCTGGTTACTCACAGTCTCTTATCGAAGCCTCTGGGACCTCCTGTAGACACTGAGATGATGTGAGTAACACCATATGCTGTTGTGGTGTCTCATCGAATTCTCATTTTTGTCCTGCTGCACTACTGAGGATGGGAGGGTAATCTGTGAAACGCGTCATCCTATAGAGCTTTTGTTTAAAATGCCAAATTTAGAAGCTTAATTCTCAATTTTAAATGGAGCCTACTGTAGCTCTGTGACAATGACCACAAAGCGAGTATTGTATGACTAGTCTTTCAGGCCAGGCTATGTCTGCCCCGATGTGTCCCAGAAATGATATGTTACTGTGTTTTGTCCACATCACCTTTTTTTTTTTACATGGCCCACTTTCCCAAGTCTTTAATGGATTCCTTTCCCTGACATTTCACGCATAGCGTGTCCTCACTCGTCAGCTCAGAGGTGTAACCGACTGTTTTAAATCAGACTAACCGTCAGACGGATCGTTCTCCCTTGAAGTGGTCTGGTGCGCCACACCTGAAGAAACTTCGGGAATGCTGCAAATAGTCGGTGCAGCGCTGCTCGGGAGGAATGATAACAGGCCTTGCATCATTCACACCTCCCAAAAAGGGCTTTAAGTGGGTTTCAGAAGTACCCAAGTGATTTACTTGCTGTAATGATTGGCTACGAGCTCTGAAGAGAGAAAATGCTGACTTCGTGTCTGCGGCTTGTGATCAATTCTTTTGTTGTGGTTTGCAGAGCTTATCTAGCCACAGTGTCCAAAAACCTCTCTCTGTACTGTGTGGGCGTATGATACAGCTTTGGCTAGCTGGGATGCAAGTTTAAAACTGCGTGCCTGAAGGCTGCTGAAACAGCAAAAATATTCCACGCAGTCAAGTGTGTTTTAAGCTTGTGTGTGTGCATATGTATGTGTGGCCTGTTTGGGTGCCCTAGTTTTTCTCTCAAGGTAACTACACGATGTAAGACTCAGATGTGCCAACCCGGTTCTCATAAACATTTGATATCTGGTTCACGTGCATGATCAAGGTAAGGTGAATTCAATTCCCACAGTGGACACAAAAATCCCTGTCCTTTGCAGACACATTCTAAACAAAGCCCTGACCTATTATTTCTTTATGCTTAAGCAGAGTCCAAATGCACATGCAGCCATGCCCTTATTTGAAAATAATACACATTTTAACATGCAATATATTTTATTCAGAGACCCCGTTCAAGGTTTTGTTAAAAAAAGCAGCCGACTGCTGTGCACACAAGTCACGAGAGCACGTCAAGCCGATACGGCACGTTTAACGACAAAAACAAACATGGCGGACGTCAAGAACAGCCAAAGGCGATAGAAAATACATCACAATACCCACAACCCCATTGTGCATATTTGGCACCAATAATTGCACGTCTTGCACACAGCTGAACATAATTAGTAATTATAACTCAGTGTTTTTAGGTTGTGGAGTGTAAATGTTGCTTATGTATGTAAATTCTATTTTATTGTAATGCTTTTTTCCCCTAGTGTTAATTTGTTAATCTCTAAAATTGATTTTATTCGTTTGAGTCAGATTGAGATTTTAATCTTTTTTTTGTATCATTATTTATTCTTTTTTTTTTTTTTATTAGAATTTTTGTTACAATCGTTGAAAAATCATTTCACTACACAATTTGCATATTTGTGACTATTAAAATTTGACTGAATTTGAGATACACTTCTTTGACTTGTTTTTATAGCTGCAAGTAAAAAACATTAAAAAGTTCACCTAGTTTTGGGATCGTTACTGATGTCCACATGCACAGTGTCAGTTTTTCAGTAAGACACTGACATCTTAAAGAACTTCCTCCTGCACTTTCCTCTGACTTTCCTAAGAATGATTGGCAAGAACTGTTGTGTTTCTGTATTTGTACAACGCTGGGCCAAATAGAGTCAACTCTTCACCACTGTATTGCACCACAGACTTGCTTCAGACACACACACACACACGCACACATGCATACTTGGAGCTCTGTTTAGTCTCCCTGCTGTGTTGAGTAAAAAACCCTTGACCAATTCTGCTGTTTTAACTGTTAAAACAATCGTGTGAGACCAGAAAACGAATCGCACAGATGCCCCACACGGTGTGGTGACTGAGTGTGTGTGTGAATGTGAGTGTGTGTGTGCGGTTAGGCCTTTGCACTCCAACTCCAGCACCTCCTCCAACGCACTGACCTAATACTTCACATTCCTTCCTGGAATAGAGAGGCCCATTAATACCATTCCTCTTCCAGGGCTTTAGAGTTTATTTATTCCCTTTCTTTGTCTTCACATGAGCGCGTTTCTCATTACGCCTTCTCTAACCAGCGTCTCTTCCCTGCAAGACAGCATGACTTTGTGGCATTCAACATGTTTGTGTCAGTCCCTGATCTCTTCTTACTACATAAAATCTTCAGAAGTGTAAGAACATCGATTGCTAGTATTATCATGCGTTTTGGCCTTTTGTGTGAAATTCTTGGGAAAAATCACAATACAAGATAATAAAACAGTGCTACTTGTTTTGTTATGCGTTTCTGCTCACACATTGTCCTTTTAAGGGAATTCTGCTTTAAAGTCCATTCGATCAAACCATGGCCTTAATTTACATTTTAACAAACAATTTTCCAAAGAAATCATCTGACTTCCTATTATGGGTGTATGAAAGGAGTAATTCGAGGATGGGAATCATTATTTTCCCAATGTCTACGTGTAGAACGTGTTTTTATCATTCAGCATCTCCACTCATTCTTTACAAAATCCATATTTTTAAAAGCTACATAAATGTACACGTGACAGTATTTCCAACAGGAGGACTTATAAATGGACAGGAATACACATTTGATCAATTGTCTTTAAATATTGCAATCATAGTGTGGACCAAATGTTTAGCATCACAAGAACACTGGCAAATCCTGAGTGGGTAGATGGCGCTCGCCTCCAATTCTGTTACGCTGCCATGTGATGCAGCAGGAGCAGCAGTTTGACAAGATCTTGGAATCTTGAGTCTTGTAGAAAGAACGTTTTAACTTTCACCTCCTTTGGTGATAAGAATTTTGTGATAGGAGACGGTAAATGGGACTGGCAGTATCACTGGTATAAAGTTGGAGTAGGTGAGTATGAATAGCACTAGTTACAGGTTTATCTTTGATCGAACATCTGGTTGATCCCATAAGGAATTTATTGATTCGTATTAGAAAATAACATAACTGAGATCATGGCTGGGGTTTTATGTGTAGCACACATTTATTTATCTGCTTGAATAATTATGTCAGTGGAAGTGTCGTAATATAAATAGTAAGACATTTGTGTGTGTTTTCCATGATTTCCCAAACCCACCATTTACCATCATACCTTTTATGGTTTAACCCCCAGCTCCATCAGACAACACATCTATGCGTCATGTTCCTACAACATTAATGTCCTGCTCATTTGTTCCCGTTTCTTCCAAAAATGCATTCCAGACTCCCAAGCTGACATCAGCTCAAAACTCCGGATGTTCTTTTTTTTCCAGCGTCTGTGCCGGAGCCAGTGTTGTATTACGACCCTGCAATGTTTAGAATTAGTCTGTCACCCACTTCAGAGGAGGCCTACAAACCCGAACAAAGCCAGCGTGGCACATTTGACATTAATTACAGCTCGGGACAGGAATAGCTCTAACCTATAGGCTGATCTTTCAGGTCAGCAACTCAATTTCTCTGCCTAGAAAACTCTTCTAGACAAATTTATCTTCTGTATTGATTTCCTGCTTCTCTAAAAGCACGGTTTGTTTAAAGATGTAGGGATAACCAAGCGTGAGACTGCGTATGATGTACACAACCAGGCATAACGTTATGACATTATAACATTATGAGCGGTGAAGTGAGAAACACTGATTATCTCTTCATCATGGCACCTGTTAGTAGGTGAAAATATTTATTAGGCAGCATGTGAACATTTTGGCTTCAAAGTTTATGTGTTAGAAGCAGGAAAAATGGGCAAGCATAAGGATTTGAGTTTGATAAGGACCAATTTGTGATGGCTAGACGACTGGGTCAGAGCATCTCCAAAACTGCAGCTCTTGTGGGTCTACAGTGGTCAGAATCTGTCAAAAGTGCTCCAAGGAAGGAACAGAAGGAACAGCGGTGACAGGATCATGGGTGGGGTGCGAAGGCTGGCCTGTGTGGTCCGATCCAACAAACGAGCTTCTGTGGCTCAAATTGCTGAAGAAGAAGAAAATAATGCTGTTAATGCTCCAACGCAATATTAGGCAGATGGTCATAATGTTATGCCTGATCAGTGTATATGGATGAGTTGATCATTTTTTTGTATATGGGTGAGTTTATCATTGCTGTGTACGAGTGGAATAATAGATGAAAATGTTGTTTTTTGCTATCCCATTATTAGCACGTGGACAGTAGGCACAGGAAATAAGAACGGATGGACAGCTTACATCACATGATCCCATTCCTCAGTGTTAGCCTGATAATCTTTACAATCCCCCCCCTCACACACACACACCATAAACTTGCCCCAACCCACCAGCAACACACCCCAAACTGACATCTCTTTCTGTCTTTCTCTATTCCTGGCCTCACCCTATGCCTAAAAATAGAAGCTTTCAAAACAGTCACTGAGGAACATGTGCCATCAGCTCTAGCAAGAAGTGTGTGTGTGTGTGTGTGTGTGTGTGTGTGTGTGTGTGTGTGTGTGTGTGTGTGTGTGTGTGTGTGTGTGTGTAGAAGCATGAGATGTGGGAAGGGCTGAATCTTCCCACTGTTGAGAAACTGGACACATGTGATTTTGAGGAAAGGCTTTTAACGGGAAGTGTTGTCAATCCGTTTTGTGTGTGTGTGTGTGTGTGTGTGTGTGTGTGTGTGTGTGTGTGTGTATGTGTGTGTGTGTGTGTGTGTGTGTGTGTGTGTGTGTGTGTGTGTGTGTGTGTGTGTGCTGGGGGGGGTAGAGGTGACATTTCTCTGTTACCTTTGTGCTTTAAAAGGGTGTTTGCTTCACAAGCTTTTTTTTTGTGACACGAAGGATGAACTAATTCTATGCTTGACCAACATATATTACTGCAGTATTTCAGAAGTGTGTGTGTATGTGTGTGTGTGTGTGTGTGTGTGTGTGTGTGTGTGTGTGTGTGTGTGTGTGTGTGTGAGTGTGTGTGTGTTTCTCAATTCAAAAGCTACCATAATGTTTACTGTACACACATGGGTGCCGTGTTTTGAGCAGAGGTCACTTAACAGCATACGGTTCAAGAAACCAGGCAAAGCTCGCAGTTAGCTCGGATATCTGATAGTGCCTGCTCTTCTGCCTGTGTCAGCATTGCAACCCGCTGACCTTAGCACAGCTCTTTATAATGTAGCCCAGGCTGATGCAGTGAGAGAGAGAGAGAGAGAGAGAGAGAGAGAGAGAGAGAGAGAGAGAGAGAGAGAGAGAGAGAGAGAGAGAGAGAGAGAGAGAGAGAGAGAGAGAGAGAGAGAGTATGAATTCTCCTGATCTACAGAGTTCAAATTTGCATAAGTCCATGTCTACATGCATAAAACACACACGTCCATACTAAAAAGTCTGTCAAATACAAAGTAGCAATGCTTTAACGGGTCCGAGTGGGAATATGTGATCATAAGAAGGGTTGGATGGTAGGTGACACTCATGCCATAAGTCTTGCTACCACAATTATCACCGCAGTGTGACTTCATAAATAATACCCTGCTTCATCGCTGTAGTATTTTGAGTATAAGTAGATTTTTTTTGTCCATTTATTTTGCACCAAAGACCCAAATATCAGCAAATGCAACATCAGCATATACTGTACATAACGCTTTAACTTTAATTCCCCTTTTATATCTGTACGCGTAATATTATTCATACTATGAGTGTGTGAGATTTATATAATACACTGTAATCACACTTTTATATCTGATATAATCATCTCCACATGTGTAATGGGGGTCATGTCTGTCTGGTGTTCCTCCCATGTTCTAACATTTTCCAGTACAGAGATTGACTAAATTAAATGAACCCTTGTGCGTGGATATGCGTGTGTGTGTGTGTGTGTGTGTGTGTGTGTGTGTGTGTGTGTGTGTGTGTGTGTGTGTGTGTGTGTGTGTGTGTTCCTCTGACACCACTCTGTCAACTGGTTGGTGGCTCGGTTTTAAAGTCCAAGGTTTAACCAATTCGGCATCGGCAGCTAAGTATAATTCATAAGTTCATATATACTCCTATATATATTTGTATAACATACATTCTATTGAACTAATAATAGAACATATAAATAAAATAATATATAAACAATATTTATACAACACAATTTCATTTCCACTCTAAAGGACAATCAGTGGACTGGTAGGCTTCTATATCCTCTGTGCAGGCACCTGTGAAGATTG
The DNA here is from genome assembly GCF_946808225.1 of Silurus aristotelis. Taxonomy (NCBI): domain Eukaryota; kingdom Metazoa; phylum Chordata; class Actinopteri; order Siluriformes; family Siluridae; genus Silurus; species Silurus aristotelis. The sequence continues at coordinate 2,630,749 of NC_139591.1, forward strand.
CCTTTGGATAATCCATCATGAAGAGTAAAGAGATTTCTATGTGAAAAAAGAAAGTCATTTTGAAGCTTAAAAAAAGGGGGTGATGGAGGCAGATGTGTAAAGAGTACCTGAAAATCATATCTGAGTAAAAGTATATATACCTTACTACTCAGCTTACTCCATTACAAGTTAAAAGTCACTGATATGATTTGAGTTACAGTCTAGAGTAGTCTTAGAGTACCTGATTTAAACAGTACTTCAGTATTTGACGCATTTTTTAACGTAAGCTCAGAAATGCATTAGTCAGCAACACCAAGACACATGTTAGTGAAAAGCTAAAAACAACCAAGATCAACAGAACAGCTTAATCAGCATGCTGGAATTAAAACCAAGATCAAAGAAGTCGCACAAAAAAAAAGGTAAAATAGTAAAAAAAGCAATCTTTTAAAAAGATATCTTCAATTAACAAATAAAATTGCAGTATCACGGGTTAAAGTACAAAAAACATTAGTATACAATGGACAAATAAAATGATAGTATATAATTTTAGATAAGTTAAAACCAAATATTTCGACCTGACTGTGATTTGATGCACCTCTCAGTAAAGGGGTGATTTTTATTTCCAAATTCAACAAATGCTGATTGAAAAAATGTAATAAGTAACAGCCATTGTCAATTAAAATATAGTAGAGTAAAATGTAGATATACTGAATCATAAATGTAGTTAAATAGTAGAGAGTAAAAGTTGTTTTGATACTCAGTAAAACTGGATAGTAGCCAAAAAAATTACTTAAGTACAGTAACGAAGTACATTTACTTAAATACTTCACACCATTAGGGTTGGATTGGTAAAATCAATCAAAGCCATTGCACAGGTTTTGAGAATTCAAATAGTTGAATGTCCTGGAAAAAAAGTCCAGTAGTGTACAAGCAGACACTGGACAGATGTAGCCCAGGCTGATGCGAAAGAGAGTAAGAGATGAGTGAAGGAAAACCACAGAAAAGAAAAAAAATTGTGTCCCAAAAAAAACAAATGAAATTCAGAAGAATGATCTTTTAGGTGGTTCAGTTAATATATTAATTTTCTCATAAACATTAGCGGGTTAAACAATAACAATGAGGGTATAAGATGGATTGGAAAAATCATTTACCAGATTTCAGTGTTTCACTGAAAAGAAAAAATCTTGCAACCATTTTAGCTTTAAAAAAAAAAAATCACTTATAGACTGTGGCATATAACGCATCTTCCCACACTCGAAAACATACTTAGTGAACCCGTTGAGCTAAAAATAGCTACGCCGTACAAGATGCCTTGGTCAGTCCATGTTGCAGTACCTTCACGTGTAAGAACCTAGGTAAAGATGAGTTGCTCGGCAACCGCGTGCACGAACGAGGAGGGGGAGTGCGCACTAACTAGGCGGAATGACGCAAAAGGCAATTATTTGTCGCTGGACGATTCGAAATGACAGCTGTGCTACAAATCCTCTAATGTATCCTCTCATCCCTCAAAGCTGAGTCCTCCTGATCAGCAGCAGAGGAAAGGGGGTGGGACGGCAACGCTAGCTCGATCGAAGGACACGCTTCGGCACGAAGAACATCTTGAGTCATATATTTGTAAGTCACAATACAAAAAATAAGCAACAAAACCAACTGGAGCTTTGGAAACTTAATTCCATACAACAAATAAAGGAAGACTCGATCCTTTGTATCATTTACAATACTAATAAAAGATTCGAAACCAGCAGCGTGACGGGACAAAAAGCAGTGACATGTTTATGCAACGAAAGATTGTATGACAAAGTGACTACAAAACAGCACTGTGGGACATACAAACAAAAAAATATACACTTCCCTTCTTACTTCCTGAATGTAATAAACATCTTGATTGTGGCAGATTACAGTGCTTTCAAAATACTTGGGTTGCCAGGTGACAAAACGACCTCAAAAATGAACCCAAAGGTCAATTAAACCAGTCTAAATTTGAAAGACTTTCTATGATCACGTACTAAACAAAATGACTATTGTTGGCAAATGTAGTATATATATATATATATATGAAAGTATTTTCGGTCAGGTAGTGTAAAGTAATCACAGCGTTGCCTTATAAACAGTATTGTGGCTTTCACATTGTGCTTTTTAATTTTATTATCGGGTCTTGTTGCATGATTTCCCGCAATTCTTTCCATTTTCAACTTACAATTATATAATTTTTTGGAGTGCTCTTATCATAATCTTGATGCTTTTCAGCACTCATTTAACCACAAGTGAGGTCATGCATTGATGTCGGTGAAGAGACCTGGCATGTACTCGGGGTCGATGTCAAGGAAGTCAGTTGGAGTTCTTCCACTACAATCTCGGCAAACCATTTCTTTAAGGATGTCACTTTGTGCATAGGGGCAATTGTCATGCTGGAACAGGTTTGTATTTCTTCTTACCAAAGAAACTGAAAAAATACACAATTTGTATACTGTACACTTGTATATACACAAATTGCTGTACAATTTCTATACAATTGTGTGTTTGTAGGTTATAAGCAACAGTTTGGGGAAGTTTCACATGTGTGATGGTCAGATGTTCACTCGTGTGTGTGTGTGTGTGTGTGTGTGTGTGTGTGTGTGTGTGTGTGTGTGTGTATGGTATTGCCTACTGTATGTATTGACTATTTCCATACAAAAGCCCTCTTCAGCTTACTTGTTTGTCTTGCAAAATGCTGTTTTATAATATATGCAAAATGTTTAACCCTAATCCAAGCACAAAATTCATTCTGCACCAGTAGGACAAGTGTAGGTGTAGGTGTGTGTCCAATAGGACACACACACACACACACACACACACACACACACACACACACACACACACACACACACACACACACACACACACACAAATTCAGATATAAAATTCTTCAAGTTCAAAAGTTTCTTGGCATGGACCTGCCCCCTGTACCTCTACCCTCACAAACACCAGTGCGATGCAGTGCTATGGGCACACCTAGTTTATTAGAGCAGATTCATTTGCAGTTTCACCATAGCAACTAGTGAACACGATACAGACCACCTCGTATGCCTGACAGTCCACCAAGATCACTTGTTGCTATGGTAAAAACCCTAATGAGACAATTAGAAAAGCAAAGCGCTTCCCAAAGCAGGTTATAAAGCTCAGAGATGAGTCAGAAATAAAGTTCTCAGAATTTTTTTTCTCAGAAATAAAGAGGTTTCTTTGGCAGAATGATAAAAGTACCCCAATTCACAAAAATATAAAGGCTGATTCTTTTTTCCCCAATCAGCGTCTAAATTCTTCAACCTGAATGATTTACCTTAATTCGACCCCCCACAGTCGCTATCTATAAGCAATTCCCACATTTATGTACAAATGTGTGTAAAAATGACAAAACCTTGTGAAATATTTGCATCCTCACTATTTTTTATTTTACTTTTATTATTACAATTTGATATGCACTTGAATCCATTATATTTGGACATATTTGTGGACATCCTACTCATTTCAGAGGTTTGATTCAAATGCTTTTTTTTCATTCATATTTTTATTGAATAATTAAGTATTATACTACACATTGAATACGTTGGTATCAGTGATTTTAGCATCGGCAAATTATTCATTTTACCAACTTAATTAGTTATTTGATAAGTCTATGTAGATGACTAAGGTAAACCAGGCATTCTAATGTACAATTGATTTGTAAGCAGTATTTTTTTTTTAATTGAACATTACACTCACACCCAATCGAAAATGGCTTTGTAATTCAGATTGGTCAGCAGGTCCTGATTCATTTTCAATAAAAGCACCTGAGACAGAATGCCGGCTGTAGTGCAAATCTCAGCACGTTTTCATGTGCATTTATTCTAATATGCTTTTGTTTCTATGGTAACAGGTAACTCATAGGAACAGGTATGGGGGACATGTTATGAAATCTAATTCTATATCTAAACGGATTATTAATCTAAACGGTTAATTAAAAAAAATAGGTTTAACAAAGAAAATGATCGTCATTCGTTTGCTGAAGATGTTTAATTAACATTTAAGGAATGAGTCTCCAGTGTCAGCAATTTGTACGAGTCAGCAAATAAAACTCGTGCATTTTTGGTTTCTCTGTGGTGTGCTAGCAAAGAAAAGATAAGCTGCGTAGCATAAGTAAAAACAAGAACTAGCTTGTTTCGAGGACATTACACAACCTTAATTATATTATCCCTTCACATAAAGAGTAAGATATTTTGCAGAGCAATACTTTCTAATCCTTTATGATTTAGCATATAGCTACAACAGGAAATAATGATATAAAAAAAAAAAAATTGTCCATAAAGGTCATAACATGTTAATTAGCAGTATATAAACCAGAAAAATCAAATACTTGCTCTTAACAACTTACACGCATATATTACAATATTTCTTGCACAGCTGCATATTATTAAAGAAACTTTAAGTATAATTCATATGTATATTCTATATTCATTTAAAAAATATAGAATTCCAATAACAATGTTTTTTGTTTTGTATACTTTTATTTACTACATTTTCTATTTAAATGTTTACACTTTTAAAAAAAAATTAAGGTTCCTGTATAATTGCTATGAAAATTCACTACTTTCAGCAAAATACTTGTCTTTGAATCTGTTTGATTAATGTAGCTGTTTCCTTACAGTATATAATTAACTCTTATCACATAGAGAAGATTGTTGATCTCTCAATGTGTCCAGTTGTGATCTAACCTGAGATTGTTTGAGACTTCAGCTGTTTGTCAATCCATTAAGTTTACTGACAGGATGAATCATTTGCTTTCTTTATCAATATAATTGACTAGTCTTCACTGTTGTTGTAGCATCTTCTAAATCTTCAGACTGAGGCAAGACCAAGATGCAGAAATCTTCTCTTATTTCCACTGTGTGCCAAACTCTAAAGGAATCTATTATTAACTTCTTCTGATTAAATGCTGCAAATGTAAACAAGACTTCAAATTATGGTGCATTCAACAACCATACAAGTGTAAATCACATTTTTCACATTTTGTAAATTTTTCCCGGGATGAGTAAACTGATCTATCGATCATTTGTGAAGCTTTTCATGTAAATATGATTTTATCTGTTTATTTTTTCCTGTCATGATTTCAGTCCATAGTCATAGCTCTATTATTATCTATCTATTATCCAAATGTCACATTCAGTTGGTATATTAATAAACAAATGTTCGCTACGTTCGTTTTCAGCTCCAGTCACGTCCCACCTCGTGAAGATTATGGACCTATGGATGATCATGGAGAAGTAGATGCCGAGTGTTTAAAGGCCCTGGCATGGAGAAGCTGATGCTGGATCTATGATGATCACAAATTGTTCTGTATTGTTGAAAGATTTATGACCAAACTTTTGATGTCACCCATATGAGGATGGGTTCCCCTTTGAGTCTGGTTCCTCTCAAGGTTTCTTCCTCATATCATCTAAGGGAGTTTTTCCTTGCCACTGTCGCCACGGCTGCTCATCAGGGACAAACGCACACCATTCACCTTCACTGTTGTTTTCTGTAAAGCTGCTTTGAGACAATGTCTGTTGTGAAAAGCGCTATACAAATAAACTTGACTTGACTTGACTTGACTTTCTCAGAAAAGCTGACGTCAAGCAGAGCAAACAGTGAGTCACCTTGTTATTGCTAGAGCAATCATTTCAGCAATACATATAAAAACAAGTAGATGCCTTGCTGAGCTAAAAAGCACATATGTTCATAATACAATTATATTTATAGCCAATATTTTGTAGGGTGTTATTTTCTATAAATGCTCATGGTAAAGATTTCTGACAGTAAACAAGCTGGAAATTGCTTAACATCCTGTTTCTGAAAAGACAATTACTTTCTTAACACATGAAATATTTACATACATTTACATAACATGGTCCCTCTCCTCTTTAGTCTTTAGGACACGTGGTATGAATGGATTCCAAAAATTAATAAAAATTTTCATTCGTTTGACCACAAAACAGTTTATTCCTTCTCTCAGTCCATTTTGAATGAGCATTTGCCCAGAGAAGATGGGAACACATTTTGATCTTGTTCACATATAGTTTCTTCTTTGCATGATAGAGCTTTAACCTGCATGAATGGCTGACAAGATGAGCTGTGTTCACAAACAATCATTTCTGGTGATTTTTCTGAGCCCATGCAGTGATTTCCATTACAAATTCCTTCCTGTTAAACACTGCAGTGCCACCCCAGTCCTGAAAATCACTGACATCCGATAATGATTTTTGCTCTTTTTGCCCTTGTCTTTTTTGTCTTCTTATGAGATGTGTTAAGGCCATTACATTCTATCTTAATCAATTAATTTATTATTAAAGATTATTACATTTACATAGTTTTAACATTTGATGTTTTATATGTTTTCCTGCAAAAAGAAAAAAATTGGCTTAAAAATCTGGGTTTATGGGATGTGAAAAATCATTGCATTCTAATTTTATTCTATCTATCTATCTATCTATCTATCTATCTATCTATCTATCTATCTATCTATCTATCTATCTATCTATCTATCTATCTATCTATCTATCTATCTATCTATCTATCTATCTATCTATCTATCTATCTATCTATATCTATCTAATCATGTAGCTCAGTGGTTAAGGTGTTGGATCTTCTGATCAGAAGGTTGTGAGCTCAAATCCCACCACCACTAAGCTGCCACTGATGGACCCATGCATGAGGGCTCTTAACCCTCAACTGCTCAGTTGTATGAATAACATAATTGTAAGTCACTTTGAATAAGAGTGTCTGCTAAATGTAGTTGAAGGACATTGTGGAGAGAAGAGCATTGGGCAAAGTGAACATAGTTCATTATTTTGAAGAAATATGTATTACACATACATATATGCAATGTGTATCAATTATTTGGATGGTTTAATGTGGGGGCTTTCCTCTAACTGGTGTCAAGCTTTATTTGGACTACATTTTCCATAGTTATAAATACCATTTGATAACAGAATATTGTGTAACAAGGATCAGAGTGACAAAATGGCCTGTGAGTGTGTATAAAGGTGTTAGTGAGGGGGGTGTGAACTGCTTGCCCTCAGGCTGGAGCTGTGGGAGGGAGAGGGAGCTACAGGGTGGCCTTGTGCCGGCTTGACTTTACTCTTGGTTCTCGGAAAGCAGCCGGCGGTTGCCATTACATTCCAGCTGCATTTAGTACAACGTGGGGCTGATATTCTTTCTCAACATCAGCACACTGTACACAGCCCACATCAGAGGCAGCGCAATAGACGAGTGAAACATTTATACCCAAATACAGGGCATGGCGGATTTTAAATATCATAACGCACTTAAATAGTCATCGCAAGTTACACAGTGTATTTATAGAGTTGCAATAAAAAAAAATGCTTTGTGTAATTGACATTTATGGCATTTTAAGGGCCTTGCTTAAGGGCCTTGCTTAAGGGCCCCAGCAGTCACAGCTTGGTGGTGCTGGGATTTGAACTCATTAGACTCCGATTCAAAGTCCAAATGCATTAACCTCTGATCTTCCACCTCCACAAAAATGTCTATTTCCAACTGATCTATTTAAATACCTACATTTACATTTGCATCATTTGCCAAAATACTTTATCCAGAGAGACTTAAATTTTTATCTCATTCATACAACTGATCAGCTATGAGGTTAAGGGCCTTGCTTGCAGTGGCATTTTGAATTTGTTATCTGTCTTATTCTAATTTTACTTTACTGAACATTTGTAGTAAAAAGAAGTGCTTGTTGTCGTACTCAGGGATCTAGAATGTTCTTAGTTTACAGTGTTTGTATATTTCCAGATTGATGCTAATGACTTATTTACCGCTTTATTTTAAATCAATAAAAAATCAATTGGTTATTAATTTAGAAAACTAATTTTTGAAAAAAATATGATTGCAGCATGAAATGAAAACGTGCTACAAAAAATTATTATAAAAGAATGAAGACAAATAAGGATTCATGTACCGAATCAGAAAACGTTGGGATGACTTATTTTATCATAACATTGACTTGACACAAGTATGTGATTCTTCCCCAAACTCTTATCTCAAAGTTGGAGGCACACAATTGTACAGGACGTCTGTGGCGGTGCTAGCATGAAATTTTCCCTACACTTAAATAAGAAGACACAAACGTGTTCTATCATGACAATTTCCCTGTGCACAAATCAATCTCAATGAAGATATGCTTTGCATGGGTTGGAGTGAAAGATCTTCTGCTCTAGAGCTTTGACCTCAATCCTACTGGACACCTTTGGGATGAATGTGAACGCTGACTGCACCCCTACATCATTTACTAACACCCTTTTGGCTGAATGAATCTCCACAAGCACACTCAAACATCTAATAAAACATCTAACCAGAAAAGTGGTGGTTATTATAACAGTAAATGGGGACTACATGTTAAATGAAAAGCAAAAACAAATGTTTAGGTGTCTGCAATCTTTCTGTTAATTACAAATCAAATGGTAAAAAAACTGCCAGAATTTATGATCAATAGATTGGATGGTTATATATGTTTATATATTATTTTAACTATGAACTAATTACATTTTTGGTCCATTTCCCCTCTCCATATTAAGGCACAACTGAAAGCTGTTTAATGAGTGTAAATCCAGATGTCCACAATATGCAGCAACCAAATTTGTACTCAGAAGAGAGCCATCGGTCCACATGGGTAGGTACTGTTTCATTATAATTAAATAAAATACATACATAGATATTATATATGTTATATATTATATAATGTATAAAAAAATAAATAGTGATCAGAACTAAAACACAGCCAGATTAGCTCACATTATTTCACCTATGAGTCTCTCTAGACTGCAGTGTAGCATCATGGGAAACACACAACTACCTAAAAAACCTAATATTCATCAGTTCATATTCAGTCGGTGGAATCTGGAGCAAAGGGCAGAGTAGCAATCACATGCTAATACACAGAAATATTGATTCGGTTTAAAGTAATACAGAACCTGAGGTAAATGTTTATACTGATTTTGTACTGGTTTTATTCTTAATATTCACTCAGGAAGTTTTTCCTTTGCCACCATCAACCTATGACTTCAATAGCGATAAACTTATTTATTGACGTTTATAAAATTAAAAGTTGTTTTCATGACCTATTTATTTCTGCAAATCTGCTATGAGATCGTATTCATTGTTATACAAAGCAACTTGTATTGAATCAAATTTCTATTCTTACATTTGATTGTCAGTTTTTTACTGTGTAGAAATGTATTAGTTTTTGTTTGTAGAGTTTTGCTACTTGGTGAGACTTTTGTCTCATTATTTGGTGTTACTCAAATCACCTTGGGAGGTTTTTTACATTCATGTTCAGCCTGTGAAAAGAAAAAAAATCGTTAATCAATATAATATTTTTTATTTTATTATTTTTTTTAATAAAAATTATATATAGCAGGGTAAAGAGAAAGCAGTCATGGCCAAAAAATAAATTTCTTGTAGTTCAAAGACCAATGTGTGACTATAAAGCTAATTACACGTTGAGAAATTTTATATAATATTTTCACTTGAAATTGTGTTGCTTGCTGTTAGTTAAATGTGCCTCTACAATTAAAGTGTGTAAATCTAAGTGTGAGATTGCCTGATGTTCAGATTTTAAATGATATCTTGTAGCTCAACTAAAATATTTTATTGCTTCATCTTCAAATGTTTAAAACATTACATGGACGTTTGGCAAAAGCAAACATAAGAGACCATAAAGACGGCTTGTGATGTGAAATGATTGTCAGTTTTTTAGCTGAAGAGCCAATGATGAAATTCTGAAATAATTTCCAAGGATGAAAATCTGTTGATTCAAATGAACCAAGAATCAGAAATCAGGAACTAAAGCTGTGAGTGGAGAATTGTAGAAACGATAAACCACACTCATCATAGTACTCTTCCGCTCTACCATTAGCGCCATTTATTTTTGGATTTTCCACACATATAATCTGCAGAGAATTCAGAAAATCTAAATAAAATCTCTGCTTACATGGAAAAAATTGTCGTCCATCTCTGTGTCACCTGCTAGTCCGAACATACGGCGAGAACTTTAGAGTGAAGGGTTTTATGTATAAACATATTTCACTCCGATCATTATTACTATTATTGATCATTGAAAGATGTTGTGTTCTTCATGCTATTGAACATTTTTCGATCCTTTGCTAAGTTGAAAGAAGAGACGATGTCTGGCAAGTTTCTGTTGTTTTTAAATGAAAGGTCAACACAAATGCAAATAAAAAAAGTCACCTGGTAGAAAACCAAATGACCGAATAGAAAGGCATATGGGCTTTGACTTTATTACCTCACAAAGGTGACACTTTGTGAGGTAAAATTTGGAAAATGCCTGCACTGCTGAGCTACTAAAGTTGTCATTCAAAATAAGTTCAAGTGTGTGAAATCAATGAAAATATTTGTGTGTTAGTAATGTTGATTTTAAATGTAATAAAATGTGGATGATCAATAATGAAAGATTAGTAAATGAATAGGTTTTATTTGAGTGTAATAGTTTTTACTGCCATTGAATGCATGAAGAAGAATGAAAATAATTAAAGCAATCATGTTTTCATCTAAATTGCTTTATGCAGAGGGCCATTGTTATAACAGGTTTTCCCAGTGAAGCGAAAATTGAATTCTACAACAGGAAGAGTTATATATATAGGTGTTGTGGTCATGTGTCCACAAACCTTTGGCCTACATATCTACATGATTTTATACAGTATTGTTATATCACTCTGCGACAGACCATTTCTAGTCCTCTGTTTAGTCCTCGGAGGCAAGCTTTTAGTTTAGCAAGCTAGATTCGAGATTATTAAGACATTTGGTATACAAACCTAAAGAGCACACTGACATCTAGCCAACGTCAGCACCTGCACAAATGAGCTAACTTGTCTATGCAAATTCTTAGCAAATTGCAACAGAGGATTTCACATCTGTTTTTTGCTGGACTCTGGAACAGGTCACATCTAGTCATGTTCCTACATCTAAGGCAAAGGAGTTCATTTGAATTCCACACAAATCTTTAACCTGATGCTGTTAGAATGCACATAGGTATTAGTATTCATCCAGCAGCTCGGACAGGAATCTTTGCTAAGGTTGGATATACTGCTGGCACACTTCCTCAATAAATCTACATGGGGACCTGACCACCCACCCACAACAGTATGCAAAGCTACTGACCATCTCATCTTACTTTATTCAGCAGTACTCTATGTTAACACATAGACAAATTCCTAGAAAAAACCCACTTTCTCTTTCCAATGCGTTTTGTCCTACTTGGTTTTCTTAACCCATCTGTTTCCAGAGCAACAAAGCCACAAATACCTATCTTGATTATTCTGTCCTTTCCCATCTAATTCATCTTCTTCAATATCAACCATGCTTTGGCTAGTTAAGTTGCTAGCATTGCCAGACAACCAATTTCACACTATTTTTAAGCAGGAATACAAGTTATCAATATTTATCACACTATAGACTAGTCTGAGTCTTCTAAATTCTATGAAAAATGCTTTCTAATGTCCCCTTGCAGAATGGGCTTTTAGATCCCAACTAAACTAGCCTCAAGTGTAGCCCTTTCACCAAGTTTGCCTTTTGACTAGTGTGGACACCATGTGGTCTTCTTTTTTTTTTTTTTATATACTGGATGTATCTCAAATGTCACTGTCCATTTTTTGCATTACAAGACTGGTCTACAAACTCTCAAGATGATCTTGGATATTGTAAATTGGCAAGGAGTCCAAGCTGCATGTCACATTCATTTTACTAAAAAAATTTAGATACTTGTACTGAATGCTGCCTCGCTTTTCATTTTGAATAAATGCATCAGTGAAAGAAATCAGTTTGACTGTCTTAAACCTGCGATGTTGAACTTTCCAGAGTTGCTTGTGGTTGGATGAATACTGGATCTGAAAGCTGTAGGACACTTTTGCCAGTCCTAAAAAGTTCCTACTCAGTGTGTCACTATACAGTATTGTGTTTGTCTGCTCATTCACTCTCTCTTTCATGGTGCACATTTAAAAAAGAAAAAATAATGACCCTCTATTGCCTCTGAGGAAAATGGCGTAATATTCATGATTGTGCAGGCCATATTGTTTGATGTTTCAGCACCTCCCTTGTGGTGTTGTTTGTTTAGTTAACTTTAGGATGTTGCATAACTATTATAGTAATGCAATAAAATGTTACGGGACAGGATGTAGCAAGAGAGAGCTATCTGCATAGCGCACTGGTGAATCATCCATGTGGGCCTGGCTGTGTCCACAGTCATTTCCTGTCTAATAAGCTACAGAGTACAAAGCATCAGTACAGTACACTGACCATGCAAGGGCCTGTGTAAACAGCTAAGTACACAACATTTATGGGAAGAATGCGATAACACTTTTTTTTAGACATGCAGCCTTGTGAGCAATGTGAAAGGAAAATTTTACAGTGTATTAGTGAGCTGTTTTGCCCCCATGAACCACCAGAACATCTTCACTGCTCTTTGTTTTAGGTTCTCTAAATCTTTGGATCTGTACTGTAGGGATGAAAACAAGTCATTCAAAAGATATTCACTGCAGTTCCACAATGGTGTTAGACCTCTGCTTTCACATTTCTAGAAATTTACCTAGCGCTCATCCAGCGTTTAACAAAGAGTTGAGATCTGGTGAGTGTGAAGGTCAAAGAATGTCATTTACATCAATTAAATACTCAGTAAACCATTTTATGAGCCCGAGTGCTCTGTGGATGGAGGTCTTGACATCCTAGAAGACACCATTATCATCAAAATGTTTTAGATCTTAAGATGAAGGAAACGAAGGAAATCTGAAATGATTTGTAATGACCCTTGGATTAACCCATAAAAAAAACACCACCAAGCACAAAGTGTTTAAATCAGCTGCAGTGATTTGTAAGACTGGAATATGAAAAGAAGGCAGGGAATGACAGTACAGCATATCAGATAATGTTAGGAATTAAAAAAAACATTACCTTACCCTAATAACCGATTCATCTCAATACACATTAAACAGTTCTGCACATTGAGAATATGCACAGATCGAAGTTCACTATGTAGTAAAGAAACACATGCCTTATGCCGTAAAACGCAAAGGATTCATATCTCCTGTTCCAATCTTTAACCGATTGTTAACTTATATAACACAACATTATCTCACACCTCATCTGCTTTGAGATATTCCTCCATCTTAGATCTGCTACATTCATACCAGTCTATTTACTGGATCAAGCAAGTTCATGAATCAAAGTCAAACTTCAGATTTCCTGAAAATCATGCATTTAAATCGACAAAGGTTGACGATTTACATTGTAATGCGTTTTATTTTGCATGCAAAAGGGAATATTGAAATATTGTCTACATACATTTGTCACTGGAGTTTTGATATGAGATCTGGGCCTCGTGAGTTTAAATAATTTTTCTTTTCTTCACTATAAATAAAATATTGGATGTGATATCAATTTTGAAGTGTGGAAGATTTCTGGAGAAATGTATTGCCAGCATTCTTTTTAGTTTCCAATTGACCTGTTCCTTTTGGTAATGTTTTATAATTGATTATCAGGCACGCACAATTAAACAATAAATCCAGTGTTTAGAAAAATGCTGTAGACATTGTTTTATTTATTGTTTTCTTTTCTGATCATCTGAAGATTTAGATGGATTTAAAACTATTTCATCATTCTTAAGCCCACGAGTGCCCCCTTGTGGTAAAAGTGAATACTGTTGCTTTACCTCAGAAAGTGTTACCTTGACTGAACTCAGAAAAGGTTCATGTTCGTGCTTTGTTTAATGAACAAAGCATTTGAAACGCTGTAAATCAAACATAGTCTCACAGATGTCACTTCAAGGTCATTGGCTATGTTAATTTGGTAAAAAAGGAACGCCGTATTTTATGTTCAGCAAGGGTCCTAGTGAAGCCCGAGTGCAGGAGTGGAAACAGTGTTATATCTTCTTGTTCTATAACTTCTTGCATTCCTTACATTTTTGGTGTAATTTTACTTTCATGGTTTTCCACATTACCCGTAATTCTCTCTGACTAGTGGTACAAGTAGGAATCAGTCCTGCCTCCATATACCTTAAGATCAATGCGGCAGCACTTTAGAACACATCAGTATCCATGTTGATTATTACACCACAGTCAACACCATCATCTTGTTAGTGACGATAGTTAAAGTTAAGTCCCCCGGTGCCATCAGATGTCATGCTAATTGTAACACAGGATTCGCTAAACACGTCAGAATAATTTCAATATAAAAACATTTCATGTGGTTTCGGGTGGCGTTTACCTTTTAAACTTTGTTAATCCTCATACATTTATAATTCAGGCATCTCTTTTATGGCCTCCACACTCAAGCAGTACTTACATACACTCTCTAAGTGAGAGTGTCGCGTGGCTCTACCGCAGACCAACCACACCGGGCCAAGGAAAGACTGTATAGACTTCCAATGGATATCCGGTGGTTTAACCTGGCAGCTGTACTACTATATAATAAATTACACATCAAACCACACATTTTAGTGCCTCACTGCTACTTTTAATTGGCATCATGGGAAATGCTTTCTGCCACCGTCAGGCTTTCACACGTGTGTTTGCTTCGGATTATAATTTTGGTCTTTTACATCTTTTACATGTTTAAGAATTATGTCCTTTATATCTTCCTTTCAATGTGAACATGGCTTGTGAATATATTAAACATGGCCTCTTATAATGATATCAAATGACGCCTGATGAGATTTGGTGCATGTTCAATAAAAAGAAAAATAGCATTTTATTTGTACGTCTGTATTATTTTTTGTAAAATCCAAAACAAAGTGCACAAATTGCCAGAGATATTTCAACCTCATGGAACTGTTTTCTGTGTGCTTGATGAAGAAATGACGGTTAAAGCACCTGTGATGCAAAGAGCTCATCCCATTGTTTGCCCCTAGAGAAGTGAAATCCTCAGGCCAAACACCCGAGCAGGTGACCAACACCCCCCTCCTCCCGGCTACCACAAGGCCAAGCCTCAACGGAAACACACTCTGGTTTACCGGCCTTGTGTGTTAGGCACCGGCGTCTGCCTGCCCAACACCTTCCGAAGGCTGCTATCAGATGCCTCCAGGCAGCCTAGCCCGACCAAGAGCCCTGGTTCAGCTTCGGCTGTGGCTTCAGCCTCAGGCAACGCACAGCTCTCTGTGGGTGACCTGCATCCGGCAGATGTCCCATATGCAGGGCCGAGAGGATCCCACCACAGGAGGGAGGAGGTGTGTGCGTGTGTGTGTGATGGGGGTTGCATAAAAGAAAAGCCTCTTCTCATGTACTGATGTGCAAGGGTGACTCTTCCGCTTTGTCTCATGAGAGACTTCCAGCAAGTGCAGATGTGTATTTTTTTTTTTCTTCTTCTTATCTCCTCTCAACTTGCTCCCTTCTTCTCTCTAATAATATTTTTTTTTGGGCCAAAAAATTAAACAGTAAAGACTTTAAGTGCTCATCCCAAGTTTCCCAGTGTTTTAGATTCTGTGCGAGTGGTTAGGATCTGGGTTTAAAGGAAGTAAATGAATTAAACCTCGGCTCAATGTAGGAGCTTTGATCAATATGCTTGTGTTAGCATTTTTACGTACAAAAAAAAAAAAGAATCAAGATCCCTATGTTATCATGCTGACTAGGCTCTCTATAATGCAGTCCTATCAGCACAGAAACCTCAAGTATTATGAATGATTTGTTTATCATCAGTAACCCACCTTTGGACGTCAGCCTTTTGAGTATTTCTTCAGGCCAGAAAGGTCAACAATTAATAAAAGGCAACTAAGTGCCTGCACGCTCTTTTTGGAATAAATGGATGGATTTGTATTGCATATCAAAGTTGATTATAATGATGTTATAAAGGCTGTAAAACACACACACACACACACACACACACCCACACACACACACACACACACACACACACACACACACTGGCCGACGCATTCGCTGCCATGTTACATAACAATCGATCGCACCTGACCGAGGTGTGATTAAATGTTACCTATCTAACCGATCTTCGTATCACTGGTTTACTTCTTGTGACCAAATGCTACTTTTCTGCTCCAAACCAAAACCCCGGAAACACAATGCGATAGAGTTGAACACTCCAAAACCGCACTGGCTTTGCATGTGTGGTGCTTTCTGCTTAAATCCGATACATGGCCTGACTATTGTGATATTAAAAACATGTGCGTGTGTGCTTGTGTGAGATTCGAGATGGTAGAGGTTAGAGCATGTGTGAGGCCGGAAGCCTGTATTCTCTGTGGTTCTGTCCTGCACTGCTTGAGCCTTGTCAGCATGCATTTTCACTGAAGTGTGTGTGTGTGTGTGTGTGTGTGTGTGTGTGTGTGTGTGTGTGTGTGTGTGTGTGTGTGTGTG
The DNA here is from genome assembly GCF_946808225.1 of Silurus aristotelis. Classification (NCBI taxonomy): domain Eukaryota; kingdom Metazoa; phylum Chordata; class Actinopteri; order Siluriformes; family Siluridae; genus Silurus; species Silurus aristotelis. The sequence continues at coordinate 2,647,107 of NC_139591.1, forward strand.
TGTGTGTGTCTTTGAGTAAGTATGTAAGCAATACCCTTGTATAAAAATCTTTTATAGAAGTAAACGTGTATACAGCACATATATATATATATGGTCATTTGGGCAATCGGATTAATAAAACGTGTATTTCTCCGTACTCTCTGACTCTGTTCAGCATTTTTATATAAAATATGTTAATTAATATGTAAATTGATGTCATTTACTGAATAATTTTATGTTAATTAGAATTTTATCTGCTAAGGAATCTGCAGTTGTCTATGAATATCATTTGCGTACCTTTTGGAACGCATTAGTGTTTCTCAGATTGTTTTAGGCCTAAGGCTTGACTTCGAGGTCCTATTTCATGTATTAGCGCAGACTCTTAATTGCGATATGGTGTTGTTCATGGGTCTGTTTTAAATTCCCTTTGGATATATACTGTATATTTCAGAAAAATTAGGAAGCCTCATACTAAGCCAAAGATACATGATAATCCGCACAGCGACACAATTTTGGGACTTCCAAGTACTGTGCTAAAGTTTTAGGCAGGTGTAAAATAGGAATGCTTTCAAAAATTTATAATTTAATTCTTCCTTTTTTTTTAATTCGAATTGCAAAATGCAAAGTTAAAGGACAGAAGAGAAAACTACACCAGAACAACATTTGGTGTCACCACTCTTTGGTGTTCAGTTCTTACACTTGCACACTTTGTGCACTTGCACAAAATCAGGGATTCTGTAAAATCTAAAACAGTTATAACAGTGTAATTAACCAATTATACCAAGCAGATGCTAATGATTTCTTAGCAATTTCAAATATAGGTTGAAACCCAGTCATTAGCTAAAAGAGAAAGAGCTCTAGGAGCTTCAGACGGGGTGAGGAACAGCCAAACTCTGCTGCTAAGTTGAGGTTTCATATCACAGGTTATACACCGTGGCAAGACTGAGCACAGCAACAAGACACAAGGTAGTTCTACTGCATCAGTTAAGTCTTTCCCAGGCAAGGATTTCAGAGGGTTTCAAGATGTGATCTTCAAGATATTTTGAAGAAGCACAAAGAAACAGGGAATGTTTAGGAGTCCTAATGCAGAAAATTAAAGACGTAGTATCATGCTTACTTCCTTTCAACATTAGACAATGTCCAGCATTGCCATTAGCAAAGACATGGTGGAAACCAGTGGGACCCAGGTACAAACCCTTGCTGTCAGAAGTCATCTCGGCAAAAGCATGGTGAAGGTTCTTTACAGGTGTGGGACTGCATTTCTGCAAATGGATTTGGAGATTTGATCAACATTAATTGTGTCCTCAATGCTGAAAAATACCGGCATAATAGATAATTCCAGATAATTCTCCATCATGTAGTACCGTCAGGGAGGCATCTGATTGGCCCTAAATTTATTCTGCACAAAACAATCGCTCCAAACATGCAGCCAAACATTAAGCCAGTCATTAAGAATGATCTTTATCGTAGAGAAAAACTAATACTGGAGGTAATAGTTTTTAGCCCCTGACGGAGCCCTGATCATAACATCATTGTCTCTGTCTGGAATAACATGGAGATAGAATGATATGAGGCAGCCTACATCCACAGAAGATCTGTGGTTAGTTTTAGAAGATGTTTGGAACAACCTACCTGCTGATTTCTTTCAGAAACTGTTTACCTAGAAAAATTGTATGCTGTTTTACAGGAAAAGGATGGTCACACCAAATATTGATCTGATATGGATTTCTCTTCTGTTCATTCACTTTCCATGTTGTTCATTGCTAAAAAATAATCTACACTTATGTTTCAGTAAGCATTCTCCCTTTACAGCATTTTTTCACACCTGCCTAAAACATTTAGTATAAAACATCTGTTGTTCTGTATAATATCCTTCTCCTAGCTCTATGTTGAAACCTTTTAGAAATCAGAATGTAAAATAATCCATAAACATGGGGTGTTTAAACAGGTAAGTGCATCATATTCCAATTAAAAACATTACCTGCGCACCGCACACTGTACACAGGATGTTGGCATGGGTGAGTAGTGCCATCTAGTGGCCCAAAGGTCAATTGACTTTTAAATGCATTAAAGAATTGAAAAGATGAAAGTGATCTCTTGTGCTGGTACAAGTGAGTATCAGATTATTGGATTTATTAGTCACTTTATGCAAAAGTAAGTACATCTTCAAGTGGATGCCCATAATAGCGCATACAGTGTTTGATAAAAGAACCGTATTATTCGTAAAACAAGTAAAGAACAACACCGGAAGATGGAGTTGAGTAGTAAGCCTTAATGGAACTTTTGATCCACTTGGATAAAATTAAATAAGGATACAAACCAAGATGCAGGTAAAAAAAAACCTTATTATAAACGATGAGAAAGAAGTAGAACAAGTATTATTATTATTATTATTATTATTATTATTATTATTATTATTATTATTATTATTATTATAGTAGTAGTAGTAGTAGTAGTAGTAGTAGAGCAATTGAGGTTTAAGGCCTTTCCTCAAGGGCCTAGCTTGGTGGTGTTGGGATTTGAACCCATGACCTTTCAATCAGAAGTTCAACATCTTATACACTAAATGAGTGCATGTAGGGTGGAGTGGGTAGAGAAGAGATTGGCAGGAGTGATTTGTGTTAGAAGGGTGAAAGAGAAAGTTTATAAGAAGGTGGTGAGACCTGCTATGTTGTATGGTTTAAACACAGTGGCATTGACAAAAAGACAGGAGGCAGAGCTGGATGCTGTGCTGTGAAGTGACGAGGATGGACAGGATTAGAAATCAGTTTATTAGAGGGACCAAGCATGTAGGACGTTTTGGAGAATAAGGTGAGAAGTGCGATTGAGATGGTTTGGACATGTGCAGAGGAGGAACAGTATATCAATAGAAGAATGCTAAGGATGGAGCCACCAGTCAGGAGGACAAGAGGAAGACTAAAGAGGAGGTTTATTGACGTGGTGAGGAAAGACATGCAGGTTGGTTTGAAAGAGGCAGATTGGTAGACAGGTAGAGGATGGAGTGATTTGGAGATGCATGATCGTAGCAATAGTAGTAATACTACGTGAAAAAAACACACACTCAAACAGTGTTTTTTTATATTTTATTTATTGATTACTTCTTTAAAGAATTGCTGGTGCATAGACCAATGAAATGCATCACATTTTCCATTTAGTCTCTGTGTGTATTTTCTCTGTCAAAGCATAGAGGACTGCTAGAGAATAAAAATCTGGAAGACAATTTATTTATAAAGCACATTCGAAAACTCCAAAGAGGCTGCCAAAGTGCTGAATAAAAGAAGTCAGGAAATAGATGTAAAGGGATGTTACAGAATAAAAAGATTTAAACAATAATCTAATAAACACACAAACGAAGAGCATAATATGTTTAATCACTAGCACTACACGATCAGGACAAAGACGACGTATGGAGGAGTTTAGATTTCAGTGGTATTCAGTTTTAATTGTAATTTTTGAATGTATAAAAGTCCTAGCAAATATATTGAAAAAAAAACATTCATATATATTTTTGGACTGATTATTAAGTCATTAAAAAGATTTGCAAAATCCCATGCGTACAACATGAGCAGAATGTGAATACTATAGACTGTAACTGTGTATGTGGTCTTTATCATGTACAATCCAGCTGTATTACAGAGAGGAATAAAAAGTGAAAAAATAAGGAACGTGGGAGGAACATGCACAGAAATTCTCCATAGACATTACCCTGAGCTCAGTATCAAAAATGGGCCCATATTGAGGAAGCAATACTACACACTATACCAGAATACCACCTAATTCAATATTACTTTAAACCCCTGTCATGCCATTAGAAAGGAAGCTGATGGGTATAATGATTAAAAATAAATAAATAAATAAGCTGTCATATATTCAAGACAGCTTAAGAGCAAAATAATCAGAAGAATCTATTCTGCTCAGTAGAGATATTTGTTTTGTGTCAACTTTCTTCTTGTCCACAGACACTGACAGTTGACAAAAACGTGCTGTTTTATTCTGTTTTACCAATTAAATGTAACTCGGTTGGAGACCGGTTGTATTGGGTGATGCAATACAACAGCATGTGGAAATCATCAGTTTTATATGAATGTTTTTGTTCTATGTTATGGTTTATGATTTAGATTCCAATGTAGCATTGGAATGAGTCTCCAGTGTCAAAAACTAATGTTAAATGTAACCATAAAAATATTTTTTTTTTAAATCGTCTTCTAATTGCTGTACTCTAAAAGAAAAACAAGCACTTTAAAAACATGCTGTTACCTGAAAAAGGCAATTTCAGGGAGGTAATTCCATCAGCCAGATGGTGAGGATTTTTCTATAAAAGCAGTCATGCTGGATTTTTCAAAAAATTATATACACTGTATTATCTCTGAAACTTCCTTCCTTCCTTAAAAGCACAAATGCTTCCTGTTACAGGCTGCTTTTCTGACTGACTCTCACCCTGGCGAAATGGAAGATCAACTGTATCACACTGGGTCATGTGACATCACATCTCAAAACTGTGTATCATCATCACAAGAAGGTCTTCAGGATTTGTACCGCTGTATGAAAGTTAAAGCCAAGGTTAATTTTCCTGATTAAATGCTACAGATGAAAGGAACTGTAGATGTTACAGTACAGTAGGCGAACATACAAAATAGCTGCATGTAGTAATGGTAATTTCAGTAATTTCATTTTCTACTCTGCTTATTGCTATGGCCTGTAGACGTGTAGAAAAATATGACCAAGACAAGCATTCATTGCACACTTTGGATTTGCAAACAAACAAACGAACGAGCGAACGAACGAACGAACGAACGAACGAACGAACGAACGAACGAACACGCAGCAACATTGGAATAAGTTTGAAGGTCAATAATGTAACAGTAATCAGTGTAACCAGTCGTTCACACCATGAACAAGTTTCCTTCCAGCAGGTAACTGGTCACTGAGAAATGTCATAGTAGTAGTCTCTCAGCCTGGGCTCTACCACAGCGAAGCCTGGTCTCTCCTCTGGCCTGAAGAAAGAGGACAATTACATGATTGTGGTATTGTGACAGATGTTGTGATGTGATCTTGGTATTTAAATTGGTGCTGAAGTACAGCAGAAGGTTGCCAGGTGCACAATTAAAAAATATGCGGAGTGACATCTTTATGATTATTATACATAGTCCCAATTTGCTCTTAAAATTCCCTCCACTCTTCTGGGAAGATGTTCCACTAGATCTTAGAGTGTGCTTGTGAACCTTTGTGTTCATCAGTCACAAGGTGCTAGTAAAGCCAAGAACTGATGTAGGTGAGTTGAGGAGGCCTGGGGTACAGTCAGCGTTCACATTCATCCCAAAAGTGTTCAGTAGTTAAGTTGAGATCAGAGGTCTATAGCAGGCCCCTCAAGATCTTCCTCTGCAAATCATGTAGAGCAGATCTTCATGTGTGCAGGGGCAATGCCATGCTGGAACAGGTTTGGGAAGTGAACTCAACATTTTTTTATACAGGATCCAAAGACGTCGTGTACAATTGTGTGCCTCCAGCTTTGTGGTAACAGTTTGGAGAGAAACCACACATGGCAGGAAAGATCAGGTGTCCCTATACTTTTGTCCATATAGTGTATCTAAACAGCTGAAAAACTTAACATGCTTTTTTGTGTTGCCAGATAATTAGACAAATTTTAAGCTTTTTTTTATATATTTCTGGAATGAAGCAAAACAATTTTCCAAACGTATACAGAACTTAAAAACCTTTGAAATGTGCCAAAACCACTACAAAATAATTAAATTTTCTACCGTTTTCTGTTTTCCTTTCCCTCGTGATTCTACTGTTCACCCACCAGATGTCGCCATTGTGTCCCTGTCGACTTTTCTTGTTTCGCACCTGTATCGTATCGATCCTCTATTGATTCAAGTTCCCCCTTTGTGACAATTCTTTGCTTGATTGTTGAAGTTGCATTTGTTATTTCATGTCTCCTGCCAATTTCTGTGTTGTTTTTCTGCTTTGCTATTTTTCAACAGTGTATATATGGTTTCTGATTTTTAACGTTGTATGTAATAATGCTAAACATAAATAATACATCAAGTCACTCACTTGAATGTCCAACATTTCTTCATGAGGTTGTATATCTCAGGTGGGCAGTTTGCCGGAGCTGCCATCCTCTCACCACTCTCAATCATCTGCATTACCTCATTTCCTTTCATTCCCTGTAGAATAAAAATAAATAACACTTCACTTACCCTTTAGAGATTAAAGTCGGACACAGGAGAATTTATCAGAGGCCCAATAAAGCAACTCATCCCTCAGTTATTTAGGGTTCTTAGTGACATTCTGGTTTCTTTTGAGTTAGCTAAATTAACTTCATTGGTGGTGGGGGAGAAGGGGGGTTTACGCTGATATCCTGTAGTATTATTTTAGATTTTGGTAATATTTGTATACATTCTACATATGAAACTGTAAAAAAAGGTACAGTACAGGTCTCCTGAACAAGCACAGTAAATTCTCTTTGCTTTATTTTTCATTTAGTCCATTTAACGACACACAGAGCACTGTGTTTCCCCCACGACCATTATTATTGACGCACCACCCACTAAACTCTGGAGCACTCTGGACAGGAAACACAGAAAACACCGCAGAATAAAAAAGCAGAAGTTTCCAAAGTTTGGGATCATTTCCAGCTACACAAGGTGAGAGAGGTCCGATTGAGAAGGTAAGGACATGTGTAGAGGAGGGACATGGGGTATATCAGTAGGAGAATGCTGAGAATGGAGCCACCAGGAAGGAGGAAAAGAGGAAGAACAAGGAGGAGGTTTATGGATGTGGTGAGGGAGGACATTGGTAAGTTTGATCGAGGCAGATCTAGAGGACAGGGGGTATGGAGACGGATGGAGCTGAAATTCTGACCTATGATCTAGTCAGTGTTCTTTGTATAGAAAAAAAAAACAATCTTGACAACAATTTTGAAGGAACCTAATTTTAGATGCCCTGCGATGGTGACCAGAAAGTCAGTAGTGTAAAACAGAGACTGTCACATACCTTGTATGGCTTCTGTCCATATGAAAAAGCCTCCCACATCAGCACCCCAAAGCTCCACACATCACTCTTACTGGAGAACTTGAAGTAGTGCAAGCATTCAGGTGCATACCATTTCACAGGCCATTTTCCATGACCTTTAGACTAAACAAGTGGGAATAAATAATAACGTTTAAATTCTTGTAAAATCTGTAGCAGCTAATCCACTTCATCTCATGCAGATTAATTAACACATTATGGTTGATCCAGTGCTCACCAAGCTCTTGTACTTCGTGTATTTAGCTCATGATATGTAACACTGAAGATTGCACATAATTCATGTTTTACCTCGTAAAAGTCCTGCTCACTGGTGAGGGCTTTGGACAACCCAAAGTCGCTGATTTTTGCATAGTGCTGAGTGACTAACAGCACATTGCGAGCTGCCAGGTCTCTGTGAACAAAGTTATGCTCCTCCAAGTACTTCATGCCCATCGAGACCTGATGCACGAGCTCGGTGACGTTTTTAGTGAGGAGTCTGTGTGAAAAAACAGTGCCATCATCACATGCGATTTCTTCATTTACGCATTGGAAAAAAACACAATAAATCAATGTATGACTGAATAAAAGATTCTCAGGACTCTAGGGTTAAATTAAAGGTGTAAATTAAGTGACAATAAGTGAAACGTCTCAGAGACGAAATGTATCTTCAGTCTCCTAGATTTGAAATTGCAAGGTGTTTAGTAAAACCTAGATGACCCATATCAGACGTTCTGTCCCAGATCTCTTATACCTGTTTTTTTGCAGATACTTGTTTAGAGGGCCGAGCTCAGCCAGCTCCATGACCAACATGAGGTTCTCGGCTTCACAGATGCCGATCATGCGCACAATGTAGGGGTTGTCCAGCTGCTGCATGACTTCAGCCTCACGAAGCATTTCATCTCTTACTGCATCGTTGTTTTCTCCGTTCTTAAGGATCTTTATTGCTACCGGTTTCTGTGTTCTGGAACACAAACACACACACACACACACACACACACACACACACACACACACACACACACACACACACACACACACACACACAGGCAGCTTTAGATCTTGTAAACCTCCTGTAGACCATGAAACACGTTTTATTTCTTTATCTTAACATAATTAGCAGCTACATTTAAGATATGTAACATGGTACAGTATGTTTCTGTACATGTTTATATAAAATAAACAAATATACAATATTTGTTGAAAACGTATGATTGCCGCTTTGTGGCACGAACATACAGTTCAGCATCATTTCTTCATCATAACATTTTAAAAGTAAAAATGATGAAAGTAACTCCTGACTTTATCTTGCCACAACACCCGTGTCCTTATTTGTGCGTTTTTTTGTATTTTCTAAGTAAAGTAGAAAAAGGAGAATAAGTCCTTCACTTTCAAGTGCCTTCTCTCTCTCAGTCCTGTATGATTTCTTCTTACAAGAATTCTCTTACCAATCTATGGAATATAGCCATAACAAATCAGAGTACTTTGAATAGTTAAGTAAATTTAAAGGCAAAAGTGAAAGTTTAAAGGGACACTTTTACTTTACTGGAGTCATATTTTACCTAGTTTGTATATTTTTTTTAACCACATGGTTTGTATACTTCGTCCATCACTGGTTAATCTGTACACATGCTCAACTTGTATAAGAGCAGGGAAAAAGTCGCAACGCTAAACAACTCACTTCCGCATCTGGTACGTGCCCCTAAGCACTGTGCCGAAATTGCCTGAGCCGAGCTCTCCATCTTCCAAAAATAAGTTTTTCCGGTCCACTGTGGTTGAGCGTAGTTCATCAGGGTCAGCATATGGACTCTCGTACACCTTAGTGCTCATGGGTAATTCCTCTGTGTTTAGAGTGAAAAAAAAGAGGAAAGAGAAACTCGGTTATTTCCTGTCAGCATTAATCAGTCAAGCTTTAAAACATGTAAGATGAGATTTCACATTGTTGGAATATTATGATCTGATTATGGACTTAACCTGTTGCAAGCAGTGTCGATTTTGCATAAGTATTATCGGATTCTTGAGGTCTGCGAAGGTATGTGGTGATCTGTCGGTAAACATCATTAGAACGAGATTAGAATGTTAAAGATACAGTATTACATACACACATGCTCTAATTCACAAGTTCCCAACTCTGGTCCTGGAATGCAACATTTCCTGCACATTTTTGTACATATTCCCTGCTCTAACAAATCTCAGGAAGGGATGATGAGTCGAAGGAAGTGTGTTAGAAAATATCCAGGTTGAAGGCTACTCTAGAACCAGAGTTGAAATCCTGTGAAGTACATGGACACACACAGGCTAATTACAGTCTTTCTTGAATGCTTACATACTGCTATTGCACACTGGCACACATTTCTCAATAGCTTCGAATTTTCTTTTTGCCAAGCCGTTGAAGTTTTCTCTTTACACGTGTTGCAAACCACTTTGCATCACCTCCGAGAACCTTCAACTCCAACTTTCATGAATTCCACAATATGGGAGAATGCAGACATTAAATGCATGTGTTTGGAAATCAGTGAAAGGACACTGACCTTATCAGGGCAAACATCTAAGATCTTTTCTTTACACCTCTTAAACGCTGTCTATGGAATAAGAAAAATGAAGTCACTGTTAATTTATATAGACAATAAAATGCAAAAAATATACGCGTGTTTCTGCAACAGTGCAATACATAAATAGGCTGGGGGTTTTTAACGCAGGAATGCCACAGAATAATATATGACATGGTTACTGCCAGCCAGGGGTTCAGCCAGAGAGCTTTCGAATGGGACAATACACATGACTGAAGAAGGTGGAATCAGTCCCAATGGAAAACTCATGATACATTAGTTAGCCATGATTTAAGAATGAGAGAGGCAGAATTTTTTTTTTCCCAGTGAAAGTTCAACAAACAAAATGAGAGGACACATTCTGCACAGTTGGCACACATATATATATATATATATATATATATATATATATGTGATAGGATGAATGTCTGAGTCTTTACTTCATACTTTCTTCTATTTACAGAATTTACTTAAGCAATCCATTGCAATTCTGATACCAATTTAAACATGTAAAATCCACTTGGAACCAAGCTTTGCCAAAATGTGTGTAGAATTTCAAGAAATGTGTTTCACAGCAAAGCACTCATTCCTCGAGTGATTTGTAAGCAAGTGAGAAAAACTGTAATGGCACGTTGCGTCCATGAAATGACACACAAGCAAATCACACCACACACTGTTTCTCAAGTCTCCCTCATGGCCCTTTGCGTAAAACCTTTTATTTACTAAAATAAATATATGGACATATTTATATTCTTCTAATGGATGACCATGAAAGAGAAGAGAATTCAAGTAGGATTAACTCATGGCACAAGAGGTAAAGAGATACACTTGTGCAGATATACACTTTTAGAAAAAAATGGTTCTGTGAATAGTTAAGACCCCTTATTGACAGGAAATCATTGGTCCATGCAGAACCGGTAAGTTTTTCCAAACTGAAACAATATTGTAGGGTCTTGATGTCACATTATTTTCTAAGAGTGTAGGAAGTGTTCGATCAGTAAAAGGTTGTTGGTATTTTTCTCAGTGAGCACTAGGTGGCGCTGGATAAAATTTTGGTACACAAAAACTGTCAAAAGGTTTGGACACACATGATTAAACCTAAATTCACACTAGCAAGCAAAAAAACATCACAGCTGATCATCTATTTTTAATATATGAAAATGTATGAGGTTTTGAGCAATTTCTGAGTTTTTTTGGTATGAAAGTATTTTTGATTCCATGCAAAGTATGTATGATGCAATCACACGACAGAACCTAATGAAGGTCTCGAATGTTCCCTCAGACTAATTTGCTCTGTAATTTTTTTTACCTCGCACTCGTTGGAAGACAAACATGAGTGTGCATTTCTAATTCAGGTAGCTTGTGCGTAATTTCCACGTTAACTAATGTAACTCATTATATAAATGTATATATTATATATACTGAAAAAAGTGCGTGTGTGCACAAGCAACAGTAGATACAATGAACCACATGCAACACACAAGTGACCTGCTGCCTGCTGCAATAATTCTTCCTAGTAAGATATGTTCTAAAAATAAGAAAACATCATGCATGCCAGTAATGCATTCTTTCACACATTGTTGGTCACTGTATAATTCTCAGCTTTTTTATTTTAATAGCTTTACACTGTTACTCAACATATAAAAGAGTAACAGCAGTGTAAACTGTAAACTCTACTAATTTTGGGTGTGTCCAAAACATTTGACTCGTGCTGTGTGCACATTAGGTATCAGTATGTAAAAGATATATATATATGTGTATAGATAGAGATATATATATGTGTGTGTGTGTGTGTGTGTGTGTGTGTGTGTGTGTGTGTGTGTGTGTGTGTGTGTGTGTGTGTGTGTGTGTTAAACACAAAGCCTTTTAGCTTCAAATGTCACATGGCACACAAAGCTAGACGTTAAAAGGGACGGTGATTGATGAATGGAAGGATGCCGTGGAGATGAGAGTGGAGAAGTGGAGGAAGAGTTGAGAGCATGAATATTGGTGGATGACAGCTGGGCAGACATCGGACCACCGGGATAGAGAGGAGGGGACGGTATGTTTGTGCACCTTTTTGAGACCAGGTTTGGGGAAGGAAGCGGATCGGATTCTGGAGAGAATTCCACCTGTGCCAAGCTGTTAGAAAACCACAATTTAAAAAAAAAAGAAAAGTTATTTCCTAAACATATTTAATGTAACCCATGAGGTGTTTCATGCACAAGCATAAGGAATATAATCATGGCTTAATAAAAGAAGAAAACGTCAAATAAGGTATTCTGAAGGAACTGAGGTGCTCTGTAAGCGTAAAGATAAATGACAAGTACGTAATCAGTCACAGTTCTCAAGACTCAGTTTCTAGCATGAAGGATTGTGTCAATATTGTGATGCACTACAGCAGATGATACTCGCATAAAATGATTATTTTATATATGCTCTCATTTTGATTTAATATTTAATTAACTGGCAACAAAATGCTAATAGCTTCCGATAAATATCCAGTTTTATTAGTAAATACATTCTGTAGGTCAATCATGAAGGGTAAGCATGACTTTATTGCAAATGTAAAGAGAAAATATTTTGAACATTTCTTGCTTCTTTTAAACTGCTTAGTTGATAATAATATTAAAGCAACACTCACCTCTGGATGATTTCCAGGAATAGCTGGTGGGCCTGAGCACAAATAACAGGAACATTCATAAATAACACAAATCGTAAATTGTTAAAAAAAAAGTTAAAGTTTCTTGTTTAACTTAAACACCTTATTCAATTCATCCTTCCATCTTATCAATCAATCCATCCAATCAATAATTTATTTATTCATACATACATCCAGCCAACCAATCAAACATCCATCCATCCATATATACATCTCTCCAACAAATCAACTGTCTATTTATCAACATCCATCCATTCATATATCCAGCCAACAAACCAAACCTCTATACATCATCCATCCATCCATCCATCCATCCATGCATCCATCCATCCATCCATGCATCCATCCATCCATCCATCCATCCATCCATCCATCCATCAATACAACCAATCAATCCTCTATACAGTACAGTACATCAACCATTCATCCATCTATCCAACCATATGACAAATCAACTATATATAAATATATATCTATATATAAACATCCATCCATTCATATATCCAGCTAACCAACTAAACATCTATACATCATCCATCCATCTATCAAACCAATCAACTGTTTATACATCATCCATCCATCCATTTAACCAATCATTTGCCTATACCTCAACCATTCATTTATTCATTCATTTATCCAGCCAAACCAACCAACAATCTATACATTATCAATCCGTCCATCCATCCATCCATCCATCCATCCATCCATCCATCCATCCATCCATCCATCCATCCATCCATCCATCCATCCAACCAACCAACCAACCAACCAACCAACCAACCAACCAACCATTCATCTACACATCAACCATCCAACCCTTCATATATGCAATTTAAATTCATATATCCAATCAATTATTCAATCATATATATACTATATGTTTATACTAACCATATATTATCCTCTTTCCCACCCTCTGTCCACGCCACCAAATATCTCAATTTATTCCTCTCTGCATCAATTTATCCATCCAAACATTCATCCTTTCAACCGTCTTTCCATAATTCTATTCATCCAATTATTTATCCATTATAACAATAAAAATATTTATTCCTTCATCCTCCCTTTAGAAATCATGGCTACCTTCGGGTCGTGCGCAGGGTTCAGTCAGCACTCGGAGCAGGCCATCAGGTTTGTAGGAATAATGCTCTACCAGCTACAAGAAATATATACAAAATTATTCAATATATTAACTTTAGAATGTAGGTTCGTGTTAGCTTCCTGTATACATTCAATACCTGCCAAAGTGTGTCAAACTTTTTGCCATCTGGGATGGAGAGTTTGCCAGCTTTGTCCCTGTCAATGCGATAGTGCATGACTTGGCCATGGTGGAGGAGACAAAGTGCAAAGGAGCCGTTGTTATCTCGCTGCCGGATTCTGTTAAGTTTAGAGAAACCAAGGAAAAAGGACACATTATCATGGTGTATGCTTTCGATCTAACGTTATTTCAGCTATAATACTGGTTGCCACTAGTAACATTAATTTGCACATTTCTCAGCTTTAATCCACCAAGAGCCCGATAAAGGCAAATCTTTTTTTATACATTTAAAGAGAAGACGCTTATAATGCAGATTGGCTCTGAAACCATGGCTCTCAACACAAAGGAGAACCTGTGGAGTGTCCACCACCAATATCACAACACCAACTGAACAAATCTTTTTTAGAAGAATGATATTTGTCTTTATGGCAAAATTCCAGCGTGTGTGAAAGTGCACTGAAGATGATCTTTTGGCTTGTGTTAAAATAAAAGTTGAACATAGTTAACTTTTATAACTTTCATAACTTTTAATAATTGATATTTCTTTAAAATACTAAAAGTAATCTTATACCTCAGATGCTCCGTGTTCCAAAAAAATCTAGACATGCCAAAAAAGTTAAAATTTTGTATTTTTTTTTAATACATTCCTTTAAATACAAATAAACAAAAGGTTTATTTTGTGTATTATTTACTGACACCTCTTTACCAAGGGTGCCATTAAAACTGCTATTACAATTCTTTGCAATGCATTTTGTGGCCCCGTTTTAAATAGACAGACACACACACACACACACACACACACACACACACACACACACACACACACGCATGCAAATGTCTTATGACTCCACCTCCCACTAGTTTTTTGGGTCATTTCAGGAAGTCCTGCCAAAAGTGTGAGAGCGGAAACCACAGTGTTTGCTGGTTTCTGTCTCTTTCTCTCGATCTTTGTGTGTGTCTCTCTTTTTAGCATGTTGTGCGTGTGTGTTGTGTTTGTTGTGTAAGCACACACCCATAATAAAACCTACAGAGAATCCACTCAGAAACAAAACCAGTTTGGTCTGGAGTAAATTATGCTCAGTTTGGACTTCCATCGCAGGAGAACTTAAATAGTTCATTTATTGTGTATAAAGTTTGGAGAAATGTTGGTAAATGAATTTTTTATAAATTTTTTTAACCAGTGTATGAATAATTCATTATTTATATAATGCAATTTGCATAATTCTGAGGTTTATTCTAAAGGGAAAATGATGAATTATGTAAAGTATATATAGATTCTAAAATTATAGGTTTATGGTGAGCCCAGAAATTGTGCTAAAAAGCTAAAATATTTATGGAATTTATACTACAAAATGTACAAACCTAGTAGATAATAATAATAAAAAAGGAGATTCTGGACATCTGGAGTCCTCCAGTTCTAAATACTGATTGCCATTGATATATAAAAATGTTGTATGTTATATATATATATATATATATATATATATATATATATATATATATATATATATATATATATATATATATATATATATATATATATATAATTAGCAATATGAATTTACTTCACATACTTCACAGTGTTTCTGAATTATTGTTTAAAAAATATATATATATATTTTGCACATCTCATCTTACAGTATTTTTTTCCTCTCATCCATTGTATGAGAAAGCCCTGTTTTCCAAACTTACAGAAATTTGCCGTTGGTTCGAGGGCTGTTGAGTAAACGTGGCTCAGAGTCTTCTCGTGTGATGGTTCCATGAAACCAGGGCATCTTCTCATGTGCTGTGGTGGCAATCAGCTTCTCTAGCTGAGGTCTTTGACTGATGATAGCCTGCTCCAATGAGGCACCCTGATTTAAAAATAATAATAAATACAGTGAATTACTTAAAAGAATAGAAAGAGAGAATAGAAACGCTCATGCATTCACAATTCTATAATAATTAGAGCTATTCTTATTATTGAAAAAATTATTGAATATTGAAAAAATATTTGACTTCTTGAAAACAATATAAAAATAATTAAGATTTAATTAAGAAACTAAAAATATTAGCCTTTTTTTTCCCTTATCAGAAACTAGACAAAAATAACACTTCCAGTTTGTAATTTCCAGTTAGCCTTCACAAAAAAAAAAGGAAGTTTACGAAAAAACCTCAAACATACGTCCAGTATTTTTTCTTAGAAACCCAAGACAAATCTACTTTATGGATTACATACATATATATGCTTTAATTCAATTTATGTTCATGGCTATGGCTCAAGTGTAAGGGGAGGTCACATCAAAAACTCAATTTAATCAATAGAAGTTTTTATTCAGATTTTTTTTGCTGTTTTTTTAATACTGCATACAATTTTCCGGTATTTTCTGGTTGTTTTCTACTAAACAGTATCCAATACTGAAAGACGTTCACCACTATTATGTAATATCTTCGCTGTCAGTGTGGAGATGAACAGGAAGTCGGTAAATAAAAACCTTTATAGAGTGTAACGCTTGAAAAATTATTTGTAAAAAAAAAAAATGCAGAAGCAGAAAAATCCGAGAAGGAAATGAAATGAGAGAAAAAGAGCGACATTTGCAACTGATAACACCACTGTGATCATCTTCGACCATTCAAAATGGGCAAGTTTTTAGTTTATTTGTTTTTTTTACTGCACATGAATGAAGATACTGTGCATGAGTGAGTACATAATTAAGTATTTTTAGACCCTGATCTCCCCTTGTAGCATAGAAGAGCGATATGAAGGCAATTCGAGCATATACAATACTCCAGTGAATACATTTGAATAAATAGTTAAAATATGTGGTGCGATGTGCCAGTAAAAATATGATCATCACTATACTTTAGGTCACTGAATATGTGTCTGGTTATTGGCGTGTATTTAAGTCGTTATTTAAACATTTATTTGGCACCAGATTTACCCACTGAAAGCTTTAGGGCTGGTGATTGGTTGAAAGTTTCTGAACTTGCATCATTTGCATAATTTCTTGAGACATATTGTTCTATTGATGTTACATATTGTTAATGAGGTTGTAAATGTACATTTATTAAATACATTACTATAATTTCGATAGTGGATTGAGAAACGTTCACATGAAATTGAATGTCATTGATTGTGGTGTTCAAGGATCATTCAATATTAATGAACCTTGTTTTTTTTTTTTTTTTTTTTTTTTTTCCATACCCCAAACCTCTCTGCCATCTTTAGTGAAGCTGAACTTTACTCCAAAATGACTTTACTGTAAATGTACATGAATCATACAGAAAGAAGGAGTTAGCAGGTACCAAAAAGTGCAAAAATATCTTTATATCTTTGTTGTTGTTGTTTTTTTTTTTTTACAGTATATTAACGCATATTTCCAGTAATGAACTGTAAATATAGCAAGTAAAGTATAGTTGGTATAATTGTGTAAAAAAAATTCATTGATATTAATTATAATAATTTGTAGGCAAAAAGAGGCAAATGTAGAAGAACTACAGGAAATATTAAGTGATATACTGTAAAAGAAAAAAATATAAAGATACCACAGGGTGGTTTGAAAACAGATGATCCACTGTGGCGACCACTAACAGGAGCAGCCGAAAGAAGCACTATTTTATTTCAATAGTGAAAAGAAAAAACATATTTCAGGCCATTTAAAAAACAAAACAGAAGTTTAAGGAACTCCAATCCATGGCAGCTTGGCAGTGCTGGGATTCGAACATATAACCTTCAGAGATGCAATTTAAAGCTCATTTAGCTTGTACTCACTTTTTTTTTTTAAAGAATATTGTTTTTGGTATTTTTACTGTAAATCAGTTCATTCCTCCAATTTTTAAGCAGTACAGGTGTTTTTTAGTGTGAAATAAATACTGTACAATTCTACAGGGTGCAGTGGTTAAAACATTGAACATTGATGTTTTTGTCAAATTTCAACACTACCAACTGCTGGTCGTTTGAGCAAGGCTCTTAACCATCTCGAGCTCAGTTGTATAAGTGAGAAAAATGAGACGGATAAGGGCGTCTGCCAAATGCTATTAATGTAAATGTAAAATGTTAAGAGCACCGGCACAGCGTTACAGTCCTTTTACTAATAATTAGCCATCTTTTATATTTGTAAAAACATTCATTATTGCTAAAAGCATCTGACATATATGATATATGAGCTACAAACTCTTTTATATTATTCTTAAAAGTCATTTATCAAAATACAATAGAATATTTCTAGATTCAGAGAAGTGGTTAGCACTGACCTTCAGCTTCCATGTGTGCTGTACATATTGCCTGATCAGCTGCTCCTTTAGGTCCTCGAAAGCCCCCACCTTGGGTTCAACGCCCCGGGGTCGATTGCAGGGCTTTTTTAGCAGACACACCAGGCCATCAGACTCTTGCGCATGGTAGTCCACCACATCAACTGGACTGCGGTAGGACTTTCCTCCTGCTATTGCATATGTATCATTCATCTCCCTCTCGATGGTGTAGTGGTAGCACTGATGGTTGTAGGCCACAGACAGCGCAAAGCCACCCAAATAGTTGCGGCTTTGGCGAAGCAGGTAGAGGCCATTGCCCATGCCTGATTGTCTCAGATAGTCCTCAGCTTCCTCTCGAGTGATGTTGCCATAGAAAAAGGGCAAAAGTTGCACTTGGTCTGCCATGACTGCTCCTCTGACTGCCCAAAGAAGTCCTACTCACTCTTTACCTGTACAAGAATGGGTTTGATTTTATTCATTGGTGGTGATTCATGATTGACTATAGTGAAATATTTATATAAATTACTATTAAATATGAGTATTGTCAGCTTTTATTGACTTTTATTAAAACTAATCAATTCCTTCTGACCAAACAGATATGAGAATTCAACAGGGGTATAAACTGAATTATGGATCAATGGAACATAATAAGTTTTTTTCCTGGTAAAGAGAAATGCTATATGTCATCATGTCATCATACTGGTTTTAAGCAGGATAAAAGCTCTTTTCCAGAGAGGCACTGGATTTTGTGTTACTATTGTTCTACTGTTTTTACTTTGTTGTTTTTTTTTTTTGTGCTAATTTGCATATGCGCTTATATTCCGTCATATTTGTGTCAATTTAAATATTATTATCAGCGGGCAAACTCAACAGAGCAAGGATATGATATCAGCTGCAGGGGTATATTTAATATATTCTTTAAGATGTCAATAGATATCTGATAGATATCTGATAGATAGATAGATAGATAGATAGATAGATAGATAGATAGATAGATAGATAGATAGATAGATAGATAGATAGATAGATAGATAGATAGATAGATAGATAGATAGATAGATAGATGTACAATCAGATAGATGAATGAAGCAGTGACTTAATAGATGGATAGACAGTAGGACAAATGATGGATGGATGGATGGATGGATGGATGGATGGATGGATGGATAGATAGATCCATCCGGCTCTGATCAAATCTGCCAAATATAAATAAAATCACAGGTTTGCATTAATGCACTCTGTCTAATTTGATTATCTGATTATGTTAAATTATTGTCTGATTATTGTTACAACTCAAACACATTTAATCGCCAACACTTGTACAAGTGTTGGGGATTAAGTGTATATATATATATATATATATATTAGAAGAAGATGCAATTCAAATAATAAGGCTTTCTGTAAGGAGACGAGTATTTAACATTTCTGAATTGAGTCTTCAGCATCATTGCTGTAACAGCAGTTTTCTGCCATCGAGAGAGAGAGAGAGAGAGAGAGAGAGAGAGAGAGAGTGAGAAAGAGAGAGAGAGAGAGAGAGAGAAAGAGAGAGAGAGAGAGAGAGAGAGAGTGAGAAAGAGAGAGAGAGAGAGAGAGAGAGAGAGAGAGAGAGAGAGAGAGAGAGAGAGAGAGAGAGAGAGAAGAGAGAGAGAGAGAGAGAGAGAGAGAGAGAGAGAGAGAGAGAGAGCTGGTGAGGAAACAACTGTGTATAGCTGTTATAATACATGATAACATGAACTTGTTTCCTGGACATTTAAAATTAAACTGAGAACGAGGTGTCATTTTTCATTGAAATGACAAGTGAATATTTCTCGGCTCAACTTCATGTCAAGTTGCATCACACCACCCTAGTCTCATTTATCTCTGTGAATAAAGCGAGGGTAATAAAAGCCATTGGAGCAGCATTTCTTTTTTTGAAGCCATAGTAGAGGCAAATGAATGCAACCGAAAATAAATAAAAAGCAGCAGTTTTACATCCTGTTGTCCTTTTAGTCACAGTCCAAATGAACAGTCTGCATCTGACACTCAGAAAATCTCAACGCACTGTTTTAGACTTGAAAGAGAAAAAAAACGAGCACAGGTAGCAAGTGCAGTTCCTCTGACATGCAGCCAAAACCACAAAAACTTCCATAAAAAGCAGACCAGCTTCAATAGGCCTGAAAGGGCATTGCTCAGCTAGTGTCATCTTACACCAGAAAAGAAGAAGCACACAAAAAGCCGAGAGTCTTAAAAAAGTGCTTTCACGACCACTGATGTGGACCACAGTTTCACTTCATGTACTGCTAATCGATGCGATCTGAATGAAAAAATGCCCATTTCATCAATAGAGAAAAATTAATGACTGCACCTGCTGCCTTTATCTCACTTTATCTCCACCATGGTATAAAAACAGTGTGGTACCTGACATCCTGTTTGCTAAATTGCTTT